>NC_133788.1:2605563-2690165 GCF_003597395.2 Chelonoidis abingdonii | reverse complement strand
CCCAGAGGGAATGAAGATAACAGGCAATCAAGTGATCCATCCTCTGTTGCCTATTCCCAGCTTCTGGGAAACAGAGGCTAGGTATACCATCCCTGCCCATCCCGGCCAATAGCCATTGATGGATATATCCTCAATGAATTTATCTAGTTCTTTCTTGAACCCTGTTATAGTCTTGGCCTTCACAACATCCTCTGGCAAAGAGTTCCAGTCTGACTGTGTGTTGTGTGAAGAAATACTTCCTTTTGTTTGCTTTAAATCTAGGACTCCATTTATGAGCTTTGCCAATATATTTGGGAGGTCAGAATAGAGAACATGGATATATTGCAAATAATTCAGTGTCCAGATTGTCTGCTAGCCTTCACAGCAACTCCTGACAACAACAGGTCCTTCCAGGAGGTGGAATCGGAGCACTGTCACCATCTCCTCATGTGCGGAAGTGGGGGAGAAAGGGTTGAGAAGAGGCTCTTGTGATCTTGGAGTAATTTCCTTCCAGTCTTCCTCATGACCCTCTGCCTCTTTCCCTCACATTCTCTCATTCCGTTTGAGGTCTACTTCACTGAGTGGTCTAGTTATGGACCTAATTGGTGCAGTGGATCCTAGGCCATTTGTAGAAGCAAGAGGGACAGCAGCATCTCCTACACAAGCGGGACCAGAATGCCAAATAAGACCAGAGTGTAAAGCCAAATGGATAAGACTGAGACAGCGCTATGGCTCAAAGTGATGGCTGACAAGAGACATAAGGATATTTTGCTGGAGATCTCTGGGCAGCCCTAAAGACTGTTGGTCATTGAGAGGATGATCTGGGAGTTACTCAACTGAGGGAATCTTGCGGAGAGGAAGAGGGGGACGGATATCTGAAAAGGGTCTCTGCTTAATTCTGGAGAAAGTCTGAGTGTGAAGAAGAGGAGTAGTGTGTCTGTTCTAGAGGTGATGATGACAGTTCAATGCAGTGCAGAAGAATACCAGTACTGAGGGTATAATTCTTCCTGGTGTTGGTGGCATGAGTTCAGAGGACAGTGCCAGGGGCTCAATATTATTAATTTGTAACAGATTTGTAAGTACTGTTAAAGATTTCTGTATGATAACAGGACTGGTAGGGAGAGCGGAAGCACTGGTACTGGCCTTCGATGTCTGTATGGATTTAGTTCCACTTGCAGCCATTTGAGACAAAGAATCAGCCTTCCACTAACCTCTCCAGGGCAATCAGGCCTCTGTGCTCATGGTTCAGAGGAGACAGGAGGTCCGTAACTCCTCATTTCTTTCACCTCACCCATCCTGGTAAGGAGACTAGTTGCTTGAGTTGCCCTTCACAAGCAGCTCAGATCTGCCTTACCTCAATGCAAGCAAACAATACCAGGCTTTGGCACCAAGCTCTGTTTGGAGGACTAAGTCGGCTGAGATCCTCTCTTTGTATTGATGATGGCAGCCCTCTAGGTAGAGTCCCTACTAACAGGGGTGCTGAAGAAGTGGGATCTCTGGAAGGACAGTCCCTTTATAGAATCGAGGGAGCATCTTTCTGAATCTGATGCTCTCCTCATGGATTGCTCCAGTAGGTAGAACTTTAGCCATCAATGACCCTGAAACTGTCAGTTCTGATTGAGAAGATCAGCCTACAGAGCAATGGCCAAGAGTACTCATCGGTTGACGGAATAAGCCGGTCATATGACAGGCACAGTTCGCAGCGATAGGGGTTAGCCTCAGCCATTTGGTGGAAAAGACGGTTACTCACCTTTGTAACTGTTGTTCTTCGAGATGTGTTGCTCATATCCATTCCAAGTAGGTGTGCGCGCACCGCGTGCACGTTCGTCAGAAGAATTTTCCCCTAGCAACACCCGGCGGGTTGGCAGGCGCCCCCTGGCGTGGCACCCTTGCGGCACCGCATATATACCCCTGCCGACCCGTCCGCTCCTCAGTTCCTTCTTGCCGGCTACTCCGACAATGGGGAAGGAGGGCGGGTGTGGAAATGGATATGAAGCAACAATGCGGAACAATTACAAGGGAGAACGTCTTTTCTCTTCGAGTCTTGCTTCATCATTCAAGTAGATGAATCCAGAGGTTCCTAGGCGGTGGGTCGGAGGTGGAGAGACTGTAGCAATGCAGAACAGACAAGCCAAGAGCAGCATCGCCCCGGCGACATAGCGCTAGTAACCCCAAGGCGTAAGGGGAAAAAGGATGGCACTGACGAATAAGTGCTCAGAATAGTGTCTTGATAGGCACGACGGGCTAGGAAGCATGAGGAAGCTTGCGCCTCCCAGGAATGTGAGTTAATCGTCCTGGGAGAAGTGTGAGGCAAGGCATAGCATAACTGTACGATGCAGGCGTCCACAGGATGGAGTTGTGCGTGAGACAGGGTGACCTTCATCTGTTGCAACGGCAGATGAATCGTTGGGCAGGATTTCGTGAAGAGGTCGGTGCGGTACAATGTAGAACGCAGCGCTATGAACTCGAGTGTGAAGGCAAGCTCTGATCTCTGCGAGATGCACGAGGTTAGGGATAAAACACTGTGGAAGGAAAATGTCTTGGTTCAGGTGGAATGGGGAGACCACCTTGGGCAGAAAGGCCGGATGCGGACGGAGTTGTACCTTGTCTTTATGGAATATCGTGTATGGCGGGTCCGCTACCAGAGCGCGAAGCTCCGAGACTCTCCTGGCCGATGTAATGGCCACAAGGAACGCCACCTTCCACGATAGGTACAGGAGAGAGCAGGTTGCCAAGGGTTCGAAAGGAGGGGCCATTAGTTTCGAGAGAACCAGATTGAGGTCCCAGGAGGGGGCGGGACAGCGGACCTGGGGATACAGGCGCTCCAGGCCCTTGAGGAACCTCGAGACCATCGGGTGAGAGAAGGCGGAGGAAGAGCCCTTCTCCTGGATGGAAGGAGGAAATGGCAGCTAGGTGAACGCGGAGGGATGAGAGCGCGAGGCCTTGTTGTTTAAGGTGCCATAGATATTCCAGTATCACTTGGATGGGAGCCTGAGCCGGTGACATTCCTTGTGACTGACACCAGCAGGAAAACCTCTTCCATTTTGCCAGGTAGGTAGCCCTGGTTGCAGGTTTCCTACTTCCCAGGAGCACCTGCTGCACTGGGGTGGAACAGCGCAGCTCCGCAGAGCTCAGCCAGCCAGGAGCCACGCCGTCAGGTGGAGGGACCGGAGGTCGGGATGGAGAAGCCTGCCGTGGTCTTGTGATATCAAGTCCTGATGGACCGGCAGGGGAACCGGACTGGCTATGGACAGGTCCAACAGCGTGGAGTACCAGTGCTGGCGAGGCCACGCTGGGGCGATGAGAATTAGCCGGGCCTTGTCCCTGCGTAGCTTCACAGGACTTTGTGCACCAAGGGAATGGCGGGAGGCATATAGGAGGTGGGTCGACCAGGGTAGGAGGAATGCGTCCGAGAGAGAGCCGCGGTCGAGACCGCGGAAGGAGCAGAACAGGGGGCACTTCCGGTTGGTGCGGGAGGCGAAGAGGTCGATTCGGGGAAATCCCCACCCGGAAAGAGAATGGACTGGACTATGTCCGGACGAAGGGACCACTCGTGGGCTAGAAAGGACCTGCTGAGCCGGTCTGCCAACACGTTCTGGACTCCTGGAAGAAAAGAGGCTGCCAGATCGATGCCGTGGGTTACACAAACTTCCCACAGTGTCATCGCCTCCTGACAAAGAGGGAGAGAGCGGGTCCCCCCCTGCTTGTTTATATAGTGCATCGCGGTGGTGTTGTCCGTGAGCACTAAGACAGAACGGCCTCGCAGGTGAGGAAGAAAAGCCTGGCAGGCGAGGCGGACGGCTCTCAGCTCCCTGATGTTTATGTGCAGCGACAGCTCCCGAGCGGACCAGAGGCCCTGTGTTCGACGAGACCCCATGTGAGCTCCCCAGCCCAGAGAGGATGCGTCCGTTGTTAAGAAATGGACGGCTGTCTGGGGTGAAACGGTAACCCCGCACACACCAGGGCGGGATTTCGCCACCATCGGAGGGAGTGTAGGACGCTCTCTGTGAGTGTGACAACGATGTCCATGCTGTCCCTGCGTGGACGGTAAACCGAAGCTAACCATATCTGCAGTGGGCGCAGGCGGAGTTTGGCGTACTTGGTGACAAAGGTACACGCCGCCATGTGGCCTAAGAGGCTGAGACAGACCCTGGCCGAGGTCGTGGGGAAGGCTAGCAGGCTGTCTATGATAGTGAGTAGTGCCTGGAAACGGCTGGGTGGAAGTGAGGCTGTCGCGACCGTAGAGTCCAAGACGCCCCGATGAATTCTATCCTCTGAGATGGTACGAGGATGGACTTGTCGAAATTTATCAGGAGCCCTAGAGATTCGAACAGGTTCCTGATAATTGTTATGTGCGCGGCGACCTGAGCTTGGGAGGACGCGCGAACCAGCCAGTCGTCCAGGTAAGGGAAGACACATATCCCCTGCGACGGAGGCAAGCGGCCACTACTGCCATACATTTCGTGAAGACACGTGGGGCAGAGGACAGGCCGAATGGCAGGACCGTGAATTGAAAGTGCCGGTCCCGCACCACAAAGCGGAGAAAGCGTCTGTGAGGCGGGTAGATCGAAACATGAAAGTACGCGTCCTTCATGTCGAGAGCAGCGAACCAGTCTCCCGGATCCAGGGAAGGGATGATAGACCCCAAGGACACCATGCGGAATCTTAACTTCCTTACGAAGGCGTTGAGTCCGCGGAGGTCTAGGATGGGTCGGAGACCTCCTTTCGACTTGGGGATTAAAAAATAGCGGGAGTAAAACCCTCGGCCTCTGAGGTCGTGAGGCACCTCTTCTATCGCTCCGAGTTCGAGAAGCGTGAGGACCTCCTGCCAAAGGAGATGCTCGTGAGAGGGGTCCCTGAAGAGGGACGGGGAGGGTGGGTGGGAGGGTGGAGGCGAAATAAACTGGAGATGGTATCCAAACTCTACCGTTGCGCAAAACCCATTGATCTGAAGTTATTCGGGTCCACGCCGGGAGGAGGGAGAAAGGCGGTTGGAAAAAAGAAAAGGAGTCCGGGAAGGACTGGTGCTCTGCTCTCTGGCGCACCTTCAAAGTTTTGCTTCGGTCCCGCCGGTGGTTTGGCGGTACCGTTGTTTTGCCCCCCTTGGGAACCGGACTGGCGTCGTCGGTTCACCCGTCCCCGCCTTCTGTTGAAGTCTTGGCGGGGGCGTGGTGGGGGATAAGGGCGCTGAGGTTGCTGCCGAAAGGATCTCCGCTGGGTCTGCGGTGTGTGCATGCCCAGGGAGCGCATTATTATGCGGTTATCTTTAAGGCTTTGCAGCCTTGGGTCCGTCTTCTCTGAGAAGAGGCCCTGCCCTTCAAACGGGAGGTCTTGTATGGTATGCTGCAGCTCCGGAGGTAAGCCGGACACTTGCAACCAGGAAATCCGTCTCATGGTAACTCCGACGCGATGGTTCTAGCCGCTGAGTCCGCGGCGTCGAGCGCAGCCTGTAAGGCTGTCCTTGAGATCTTTTTCCCTCTTCTAAGAGACTTTTGAACTCAGGGCGGGAGTCTACCGGGATCAGTTCAGTAAACTTGTCCATGGTCTGCCAGGTATTAAAATCATACCTGCCTAGTAGTGCTTGCTGGTTTGCCACACGTAACTGTAGACCCCCTGCGGAGTATACCTTACGGCCCAGCAGGTCCATACGTTTAGCCTCCCGCGATTTTGGGGCGGGGGCTGGCTGGCCATGACGCTCCCTCTCATTCACGGATTGGACGACCAGAGAGCATGGAGGAGGATGGGTGTACAGGTAGTCGTACCCCTTAGAGGGTACCATGTACTTTCTCTCCACGCCTCTGGCCGTCGGAGGGATCGATGCCGGGACTGCCAAATAGACTCCGCTTTGGCCTGAATAGTGCGTATGAAGGGCATGTAAATACATGGATTCCTTCTCATGGGACCTCCATTAGAGGTACCGATGTGGACTTTCTCCTCTTTCACTGCTGCTTCTTTGGCTGTATAGCGTATAAAGGGTCTGGTTCGGCTCTCACCTGAATGTCTCACTCCTCCATATGGTGGTCCAGGATCCCTTTTCCCAACTTAGTTGTGGTTCGCTCGTGACTCCAGAAAGACACATTTCGGGTTTACCCCACCCCCACTGAGAGGGAAGGCGCGAGGAAGCCATTGGATCGAGTCTGTCTGAGCATAGCATTCGACAAGGGAAAATTTATCGATGTAGGTGAGAGACAGAGTACCTGCGCTGGGCTAATGGGATACACGAACCTCACAACTCGGGTCGATGTAACAAGGTTGCATCTTATCTTTCTTTTTATCTGTGCAGTGGGGGCGTGTGTCGCGGGATCTGACCACATCCCCATAAAGCACCACTGTTGGCGTGAGGGCCTGGAAGGGTGTCTCGACGGCCAAGGCGGAGGCAGATAGGAAGTGTATGACTGGTGTGAGTGACAGGGGGCCGGGGGAACGGTGCGGGAGTTGAACCGGTGCCGAGATCGGGACGGGACCTACGACCAGCGCAGTGCCCGGGAGGTGACGGGATCGGGTGCGCCGACAGTACGATGGACTCCATTGGGAGCGGTGCCGAGAGCCAGAGCGACATGCGACGTCGTGCCTATAGATCGGACCTGGACCGGTGCCGTGAGTACGACCGGCGCCGGAGTAGGATCGGTGCCGGGACTGCGAGCGTGTCGAGATGGCGAACGACAGCGTGAGCGGGATCGTGCCAAGATTCTCGACTCGGTGACCAGGTGCTGTCCTGTGCTCCCAGAGATGGAGGTGGAGCATAGCTGGCTTTCCCAAAGTGGAAGTGCCCGCACCGGCGGTGCGTGGGGCTGAGGCAGGGAAGGCTCAGTGAGCGCCATCAGGTCCCTCGCTGTTGTGAAGGTTTCCGGCATGGTCGAGATCGTGACTCGACCACGGCACGTGCCGGGGAGCTATCAGCACGGACTCGATGGTCCTTGTCTGGTCGGAGTGACGGTGCGGGAAGCACCGGTGCGGGAAGCACGGTGCCGGGGCAGATGGCGACGCCTGCCGGCGACGGCTTTCCAGGCTCGGACTGCGGTGTGAGTCGCAACGCAGGTCGTCTTCTTCGTCCTAGTGAAAGTGAGCGCCGCGGGCTGGCTTCTGAGATGGAGACTTGTGGTGCGCAGTGCTGTTGTGTACGTCGTCTCCGTGCGAAGAAGAAGTCTTTTCGGTGCGGACTGTGTGCGACGGTGCCGGAACTGCAGGGGTAGGGCGTCTCCATAAGGAGCTTTCAAACAGGGAGTCCCGCTCCTTTTTGCCTCGATTTCAAGACTTGCAGATTTGGCACTTCTCCGTCAGATGGGATTCCCCCAGGCACTTGAGGCACAATCGTGGGGTCTCCCGTTGCATCGGCCGACGACAGGCGAGCACGGCTTAGAAGCCGGAGAGCCAGGATGACCCGGTCCTGGAGGGCGAGGAGGTTATACCTCAGCCCAACATAACTAATACAACTTATGTGTAACAACTATACTTACACTATACAACTACAAACAACACTAACTAACTAGGAACTAGTAGAACGGGTGAAACGCTAGGGATGTGGAGGTCAGCTAAGCAGCACTCACGTTCACGACCGACACGGGCGTAAGAAGGAACTGAGGAGCGGACGGGTCGGCAGGGGTATATATGCGGTGCCGCAAGGGCGCCACGCCAGGGGGCGCCTGCTGACCCGTCGGGTGTTGCTAGGGGAAAATTCTTCCGACGAACGTGCACACGGCACGCGCACACCTACTTGGAATGGATATGAGCAAGCACTCGAAGAAGAATAGTACCATAGCACCTTGGTGATGAATAGTAATCATCATAAGAAGGAAAGAAAATATAAAAAATAAAGGGACTTCCAACAGGAAAGTGTCCATAAATTAAGTAACTAAACTAGTTAACACGAATTAATGTTTATGAAGTGTTTCAATTAAAAAGGGTGCCAGTGGGTGGCAGGTAGAGACCACAATGTTCTATCTCACTGCCACCAACAGGGAACTAACAGGCAGTTGGGGCCACTCTGCTCTATGTGCCTTCACCGCAGCAGGTGGATGGGCATAAGGAAATGCAGGGCACAAGCTTGGCCCCACAGGTCACTGTTGGTAAACAGATTCCAATCTCACATGTACCACAAGTAGGAACCACACAGGCTATTATAATTTAAGCAAGGTCACTTCTCAAGCAAGATCATGTGCATGGTATTAAAGACAGGATTAGTATTGTAGGTAGACAGACATGTTCTTAGTGGATTAGAATAAATAATGTTTTGGCCGCTGTACCAAAGAATGAGAATCTCAGAAAATTTAACACACAAAAACAAAAAACCCCACACTATTCGAGTCTGGTTTTTTTTTAATCTACTGATTTAAAAATCACTCTATCTTGGACAAATCTAACTTTCAAGCAGCAGCAAGTCAAAGTCTTACTATCTCTTGGCTCATCCGTCTATTACCCACAATAACCAGTACCGCATGTTACTTCCAAAGTATAGGATTGAGAGGCTACCAAACTAATTCAGCAACTGAACAGGACAACTGAAAAAGGAATAGCTGTAATTAGATGGCTATTACAAAGAGACCATCATACATTAAGAATAAAAAGCATTTGTTCAAACAAAATTGTTTCTAACTTCACTACAGAACCACAATACACTGAGTGTGTGAACAAAACGGAATGGTCGCCTCCTTAAAGGTTTTCATTTGGCTTTCCACACTTCAATTTTTTCCACTGGAAATGATCTACAGCTCCCTTTTATACTAGATACTGGTCTTTACCAAACACCAAGGTGGGTCAGAACCTCATGTCTCTTATGAAGTTGAGACCCCTCATTTCTGAGACCACACTAAATGGCCCAGCAAGTTTTCCTGAACCCAACTGTCTGGTTATAAGCACAGAAGTGCAGCCGTGAGAAAGCATATTACCATAAGTTTTGTCCCTGTTTGGGTACAGTGGTCTCTATCGGAATGTCTGCAACATGCATGGATCTATGATGAGTGTTCACTCTGCCACCTGCAGCCACGTTCTTTCGCTTATCTGTAAAAGATTCACACAAAATTAAAATGCAATCTCATTCATGGTCACATCTGTCAACTTTTTACTTCATGAAGCTATACTGACTAGTTACAATGGTTATATCAGACTGCTGCTGGGGTAGTAAGACAGCAAAGGAGGCAAAATTGCTCAGTAAGCCTCTTCACATATTGGGCCAGGGAGACCTATAATTTGCTTTCCATAAAGAAACTAAATCAACAGTTTCAGAGTAGCACCCATGTTAGTCTGTATCCACAAAAGGAACAGGAGTATTTGTGGCACCTTAGAGACAGTCAGTTGCTATCCTGGTATTTACAAAAGGTATCACTATGGCATTAAGGCACAGTACAAGAAAGAGACATTAGAAATAACATCTATTACAATTTTACAAAAGGCTCTTTTCTCAGTATATACTGACCAGATACTCCATTTAGTGCTTGGAAATACAAATACATTCCACCCTTACAATGTACAAATCTCAGAGTCTTTCCTTTCCAACAAAACTCCAGTGTATAATTCCTTTGAAATTATTACATATTTGGTCATAAACATTCACTGATCTTTAATTTATTTCAAGTCTGTATGTAAGTGCGTGCTATGAAAATATATTCACCAGTTCCATCGGTCACACAAAGAATCCTTTCCTATATGCTTTATAGGTAAAGTATATAAGCCAAGCCATTAATGCTGTTTCCCTCACTTCCCAGCCCTCCAGTGGCTCAGGGAATGTTCTCTTCCTATCGTTGTGAATTCACAAGAGAAAGTCTCAGAATTTGTGCTGTTCACGTTGGGAAGTATGCCAAAAAAAGGAGGAGTTACCCTTAGATACCTCTTCCCACCAAAGCGTATGCGTACACAGCAAAGCAAGCCTAGGGTTAGTGGGACTCAAGTCCGCTGACCCGTGTCAGGGAACCCATGGTTTGAGTGTCTACACAGCTTTTAATCCCAGGTTAAGGATTTTCTGATCTGTGCTCAAACTTAGGGCTCTGGCCTCCACACTGTAATGCACAGATGCAAGTCCAAGCATCCCTATCCCAGAGCGGATAGCAGTGCTCTAGCCCTATGAATGTGTTTCACTGTGGGAAAACTCTACTGCCCCCTGTTTCCTAACTGTGAGGTGCTACTGATGGGACTCAGGTGCCATAAGGATCATAAGAGTAGATAACTGCGTAATTAGCTCCTTTGGTGGTGGTCTGACTGCAATTTGAGGAGGCTTTATACCGAACTACCATCTAACTTGAGAACTGGGCTCTCCACTCTAGGCTGAGTCATACTGGCAGGAAAACGCCCATGTGCACCTGTCTGAGGATAATTAGCACATCAATCTCTAGGGCTGTCAAACTATTAAAATGAGACACTGCAATTCTTAATTTTAAAATGGGATGTTCAGTGAAGGGTCTTTGGTTGGTTGGCTTTTCATTTATTTGTCGGTTTTCAAGTTTAAAATAAAATGTAGGTTTCAGAAGAAAAAACACCGCCCCCCCTCCCCCAGCCTGGCTGCTGCCAGTTGCAGAGAGGTTAAGGGCTTCCCCTAGGCATAGGATGCAGTGTGCTCCAGGATCCCATGGGGTTTCCTTAGCCCTGTCTCCACTGCACCTAGAAAGATAGGGATAAGGGAACCCAGGAGACTGTAGGGAAGTTTTGGAGCTGGCTCCCACTCACTGCCCTCACAGTGTACCTGGCTGGGCTCCTAGGCACACGCTGAAGTGATGGCAATAAGTAGTCCACTTTAATGGGAAGGTGATGGAAGGTGGTGATGTATCTAACAGTCTGATAGGGACTCAAATGGAGGTTCCATAAGCTTCAGGAAAACAATGTTGAGATGCCACAAAAGAGTCGAGTTTCTGACAAATGGATAAGTACGCAGGAAGCCTGTGAGGAGTCTCAGTACTGTCTGATGTGAGAAGAGCAAGTATGACCATATTAAAGTGTACATGCAGTGTTGCTGTAGCTATGTCAGTCCCAGGATATTAGAGACACAAGGTGGGTGAGGTATTGCAGTATGACACGTCATTACTACTGCAAGGTAGACTTGCAGAGAATTAAATGCCAATCGACTTTGTTTCAAATGCAGCCTGTAGTGGAGGCTTTTTGGTACTGGAGCCTCAGTTGGGTCCAGATTATACTGGATTGCCCATATGGACAACTGTTTCCATGTGGAAAACTATGTCTTCCTAATAGATGGCTTCCTGCTCTGTAGGAGGATTTCCTGAAACTGTTGAGAAGTCTGTCATGCTCAGCCAGCCAACAACCAAGCAGTCAGGCGCACCCAGACCTGTAGTCCTTGCAATATCTGGCAGTGGAGCTGGGATCTCACATCCAGGGAGACAGAGACAGACAGGAGACAGAACGGAAGTGTGAACAAGGTCCAACAGCCAAAATTGCCTCTACCAATAAAGAGCTATTTAGGATCAGTATGGTCTTGTCCCACCAGATGATAGCCTGAGGGTAATTGGGGGAAAGCTGTATAGGAGGCCTGGAGTCCACTGGAGCAGGAAGGCATCTGGTGAACAGCCCATGCTCATGCACTCTCTGGAGCAGAAGTTTGGGCACTTCGTGCTGTCCTGTCTGGCAAATGGGTCTATCATGAGAGCCCTCAACTGGTAAAATATTGGCTTTATGATGGACATCTGCAGTGCCCACTCAAGTGCCTGCATGCCTGTGTAAGAGGCCAAGTTGTTGCTGGCTTCTACAATGTGCAGAATCAATGGGATTATCCCATAGGGATACGACCAGGCCCACAGTTTAATGGCTTCCTGGCACACAGGAGATAAGAGCACATCCTTGCTTGTTTACATCGTTCACTGTGGACATGTCCATTAAGATCTGTATGGGCTGCAGGGCTCTGCAGCCCAGGACCACCACACAGGCTAGCCAGATGGCCCTGAGTTCCCAGACATTGATATGCAGCATCAAATCGTACTGGGACCAGGTTCCTTACATCTAGAGATAGTTCAGATGGGCACCCCAATCTGTCCCTGAAGCATCTGCTATGAGTCATCGTATGGAAGGGGGTCAAGAAGGGAACCTCCTTTCAAAAATCTTCTCCAGGTCCAGCTGCCAAGTTCTTGTAGGACCTCAAGAGGGACCACGACTCTTGATCAGGTGATGCTTGGATGACTAGCAGCCCCAGACCTGGCCTCTGAGTTGTGTCCTCAGGGCATCCATTACTGATTTTCTGTATGCTGATGACTGTGCCATCCTCACAAACACCAAAGGTCAGACTTTGGAGACAGTCGAGCACTTTTGCTACCTCAGTAGCAAACTCTCTCAAAACGCAAAAAATCAGTGAGATCTAGTGCGCAAGTGTTTCCTTTAGGAAATTGCTCCAACGGACAGTGACCTACCACAGAACACCAAGATTCAGCTCTATAAGACAAAGGTTATTCCTATATTTCTTTATGGATGCCTTATCAATCGCACCTCAAGAGTCCAGAGAGGTACCATCAATGATGCCTCCAGAAGATCCTTTGCGTCCAGTGGGAAGATCGCTGCACTAACACCAGCATCCTCAGTGAAGCCAATGTTACCAGCACTGAAGCAATGATCCTAATGCATCAACTTCGCTGAGCTGGATATTGTATACAGATTCCAGACTCTGGCCTCTCAAAAACAAAGTCCTCTAACTCTCAGCTCACCTGTGGTCAGAGATCCTGTGGTGGTCAGAGGAAACGCTGCAAAGACACAATGAAAGCAATCTCTCAAGAAAACTGAGGTGGACATCACAAGCTGGGAGGAGCAAGCCACCAACTGACCCCAATGGGGCTACATCCATCAGGCAGTGGCCTGCTTTGAGGAGAAGCGCCTTGCCCTCAAAGCTGAAAAGAGAGAAGGAAGGAAAAATAACTTTCTGCCAGCAGCAGCTGGCCTGCCAGGAAATGTCTGTACCTACTGTGGGCAGATCTGTGGTTCCAGGATTGGACTCCTGAGTCATCTCAGGACCTATACGTAAATCCATGGTAGAGATCATCCTCGAATCAAGGGATCGTTGCCGATGATGACACTGCAATTAAACACCCGTAGCAGGCCCATGTTCACAGATTCAGGCTTTCAGGGCTCTGGATGCAGGGCTATAAAAAACTGTAGTGGAAGTGTTCGGGCTTGGGCTGGAGCCTGGACTGTGGGACCACGAGGGAGAAGGTCCTATAGTCCAGGCTCCAGCCCAAGCCTGAATACATACACCACACATTTTCACGGCCCTGCAGCCTGAGTCAGCTGATACGGGCCATCTACAGGTGTTTAACTGCTCTGTAGACATACCTCTGACATGTAAGCTTGCCCTGAGAGAGTTCATACACAATCTGATCAACTATCATCTGCATGGCTGTTACAGGCTCTTTCTTGTAGTTCACACGGAGTTCTAATTGGGAGAGCAGGAAAAATATATACTCCAGAGTTGTTAACATCTCCTGCTGTGACCTATCCCTGATCGGCCAATCATCTCAGTATAGGTAGACATGGATTCCCTTACTCCCTAAGAGTTCTGCCACGTCTGCCAGGGATTTTGTGAACACTGTGTTGTGGAGAGTCCAAAGGGTAATACTCTGGATTGGTAATGGTTGGGTCCCACTTGGAATCTTGGGTACTTCCCACGGCCCAGAGAGCTATATAGAAGTATGCAGATGCATCACACAAGTAGAGAGCCATGAACCAGCCTTGAGCATAAAACATATGGAATCAATTCATAGAATCACAGATTAGATGACAGAGGCAATTCCTGAAATGGCATATGTTTTTGCTGAGTCTTCTCAGGTCTAGGACAGAACAAAGACCCCCTTTTTTTTCCTTCTTCAGGATAAGGAAATACTGGGAGCAGAAGCCCCTTCCCCTGAAATCTGGTGGCAGCTCCTCAACCTCCTAGAGGATGCAACAAGGCCACTTCTGCCTGTAGCAGGCTCTCATGAAAGGGGTCCCTGAAGAGGGCTGGGGAAGCTGGGGCAATGGCCTCTAGCACCTATTGTACAATGTTATGGCAGATCACCCCTGGTGAAATGGGGAGAGATGGCTTCTGAAAGTCATGCTCTCTAACCTGGATCTGGTGAGACTCCCAACAATCCTGTCAAATTCGCTGACATGCCATAGGAGTGAAATATGTTGCCAAGGAAGGAGGAGTCTGGTGACCCGTTGGCATGGCACTCAGGTTGCTTGGAATGACAGCATGGTGCTTGTTGTCTTGACTGGGATTGAGGATGGTACGGCTTGCAGCATGAGGCTGGGGTGACAGTCCCCGGGGAGCCTTTGAGTCTTCAAAAGAGCGTGAAGAGCTGTCTGTTTGCTCTCTAACTTCCATGCTTTCAAAGGGCTGGTCCCCAGTCATACCCTGTACCTCTCAAGGGATGCCCAATACTTGGAGTCAGGATGTTCTGTGCATTGTCACTGCCATGGCCATAGATTGACCATAGTGTTGGAAGTGTTAGTTGCCAACACCTGGCCTACCTTTTTTACTTCCCTGGGTGCCTTCCAGTTGTCACACGGGAGTTTCAAGAGAAAGGGCATCGCTCTGTCCCAGCTCAAAGAGTAATTTGCCTCTTGCAGTTGCAGAAAAGCAAAGGAGTAAGTAGGTAGAGCCTTTTTGGGGTCCTTGTCTTTAGGGGCATTATTTTTTGCTGTAGATTTTTCCTGTACCTTTGAGACAGATAAGGATCCCTGGCTAAGGCAGGCAAAGAAGTATTCAAAGCCTGTCTGAGGGATTGGGTACTGCTTCTCTATCCATTTTACACTGGGTGGTATTGTGGCAGTCATCTGCCACAGAGCCTTAGCCTGGTCATTTATGAGGACAGCGACTGTGACTGGACTGAAAGTTGTCAAAATAAATATCAGCTTATATTTTTTCAATATGATCAGCGTCTCTCTCCAAGATGTAAGTAATTCTCATACGATCTCTTGGAATTACTTGAAGTAATCAGGTTCCAGTATTGATGCTGACGATATCACTTCACCTGGTGATGAAGAGGAGATGTCTTTTGGTGATGACACAGGACATTGTTGTTGCTCTGCCTCCAGTTCTGTCTTCCTTGTAGTCTGGCATAGACAGTCTGACCACACATGCTGGTGGCAAGAGGGATCTCTTCCTCAAACACAGTGGAGACAGGCTTATAGAGGTGTGTGATGGCAGACCACAGTAAGTCCAATAGGACCATGGTGATAGGACATAAGGGCACAGTTGACTTATTTGATACTGGCTAGTCCAGTGCCGTTCCTCACAAAAGTCAGCAGCTAAGACCTGTAGAGAGAGATGACATGCGTTTGTGGTGTTGACCACAGAGCTCCAAGTAGAGGATTCTTTGCTTGAAGGCAGTGAGAACACGTTTGATGGAGAGCAGGAATCAACATTATCTAAGGGTAGTGCTGAGGTACACTGAGTTCTTGTCACTGGGGCACCATCAGCTCCTATGACAGTCCTGGCTCTTCCAGAAACACATCTTCAGTTGTAGATGTTGCCACTGAGAGGTGCATCGCCAGAGCTAGAGTTGTTGCCGGAGGAGAGTCTCTGGGCCACAGGTTCCTCCTTATCACTAGTCCTAAATGCCAAGAAGGGCTTTGTGGTTTTATCCTGAGGCTTTAGAGGGTCCATCCATGTGGGAAGACACTGAGCTCCTCCTAGTGTCTCTGCTTGTACGTTCACAGCAGTCCCTCTCAGAGCTGCACTTTGGTACCAGAGATGCTGATAGTGTCTGTGGTGGCGGTTGAGTCTACAGCGCTGGTCGAGTCTACTTTGGTGAGGAGGCCAGTCTTTTTCTGTGCCATCTTCTCTGTACTGGTCTTTGCGGTCCCTTGTCTGCTACTAAGAACTTGGAGTTCTTCTCAGATCCAAAGAGCTCTTCATAAATTGCTCCAGAAAATGAAGTGTTCTTGTGGCAAATTAAAGGCACACCAAACATCTGCTCAGTATTTGGGACTCTTGCTCCCTCACTCCCCTGCATCTGTTTTTCAATAGATTCAGTGCATTGTAGGATAGGCAGGGCTTGAAGCCTGAAGGTTTTGAGTGGATCAGAAAAGTGCTGAAGGTTTTATGAAGAGTTTGAGAAAATTCAACCAAAGCCAAGAATTAGTAGGTTGGACCCATGCCAGGTTCCACCTGACTGCCACAAGAGTTAAGAAGGAACTGAAGACAGATCATGGCTCCCCCTCAGAAGGGATAATAAGGAGCACGAGGTACAAGCACAACCCTTGACAATTCTAGTCAAAAGACTCCAATCTCACGCACGAGACTCATGCACATCTACACTGGGATCCACACTGACACTCTTGAACAGCACCTTTACCGATTAGTTACATGGTCGTCCATTTGCCGATCCACCCCAACCCCAGCTAGTAACAAAGAGGATCCATTAGTGACAAAAGATGGTATGCAAGAGAAGTTGGCCGATCTTACCCATTGGGTAGTAGTCATCATCATCATCATCTACCACCTCCTCTTTCTTCTGACGGCGAGGGATGAATCTGTAGTCTATGCTGTCATGTACCCAGCCCTTCTCAATGAACAAGCCAGGAACCTCATCTGAAAACAGCCAATATCTGTAAAGAGCACACACATTACTGCAGGAGGACAAGGGTTGCACGGAAAAAAATACATATACATTCACACACGAGAAGACAGAACAGAAGTATGCAGGCATTTAAAATATGTGCATGCATCTATATCTTCAGCAGAAGTGCAGCATGAACAATAAGAAGAAACTATCCCACAGTTCTTTCTAAAGAGTCTATCATACACCAAGTCTGAATGAGAGAAGGATAATAATGGTAACTACTATAGTCAGCACTTTGATAATTTTAGCCAACTGTTTCAACCTGAGTTAGGCCACAAACCTAATCACGAGACGAAGCAATTGAAATTGCATTACGATCTAAAGCAAAGCAAACTCTTGCTCCCTCACTCCCTCACTCACACTTACTTTTCAAGGTGAAGTACTTCCTGTCAGAATCTCAACACAGATCAATTACACAGCATTATCACTGATTTTTTTACCCTTATTTTATTTTAAGAGTGGGGCAATGGGTCATCACAAAGTTTTTGATTTAGAATAAAGGATGCCAGCCTGAGTAGACTGAGAAATACTGGGTTAGACTGAGTGTCGTGCATCCCTCCTGCAGAGATGCAGGTTCCCCAGACCACAGCAGTTTGGTGATGGTCTCATCTCTATTTTAGCTTTACAATAGGCTACCTCTGAAGTTCTTGATGCACAAGAATGCATTGCATACTGG
The DNA here is from genome assembly GCF_003597395.2 of Chelonoidis abingdonii. NCBI lineage: Eukaryota > Metazoa > Chordata > Testudines > Testudinidae > Chelonoidis > Chelonoidis abingdonii. The sequence goes on along the minus strand of NC_133788.1, from coordinate 2,672,984 downwards.
TAAAAAAGATCTCAAATACATGAAATATTCTTTTATAACTTTCTATTCCAACGGAAAGGAGGTGATCACTTAACAGGACCATTAGCAGTTAAAGGGCTACAGATCGCACAGGAAAGCTTTAAGGTTAGGTCTTCTACCTGTTGTGGTTACGGTCAGTTCCTATTGGTGTTCTGCGCATCACCAGCTTAGCTTTCGCAATCCCATCTTGGAATGCCTTTTCAGCTGCAGCTTTATGCTTCCGGATTCTCTCCTCCTCTGCTTCTTTCTCCTGTTTTACTGCAGGGATTACCAGACACATTAAAAGAAAACTACTGGAATCAGATTCACCACATATTGCAATAGGCTATTTTCTATTTTGCTGATTAGCTAGGTGAAGAAAGAAGATTAATTTACTGGTAACTTCTGTTAATGTATTTCCAAAGTAAATTAAGCTAATGCACATAAAGGCACTCAGTGTGCAGTGGGAATGTCCACATGGGGAGTTATTGCAGAGTAGCTTGTGAACTTTAGCTAGTATGCACGAGTTACTAAGGACCCCGCCTCCTGCCCCCCATGTGAAAAACCCCTAGAGCTTCTCCCAATTCAGACCACACAACTGCCCAAGGGTCCTGAATCTGCAGAATCCCAAACCTCAAGCTCAAATGCTGCTAATTTCAGTTTGAGAAAGAATGCAGAACAAAACCAGAGCAAGAGGGTGAGCTGGCCTGAGGCAAAGAGAAGGACTTTAATATTACTGGTATTTTATTTTCTGCTCTCCTGTTCCCCAGCATGGCCTTATGCATCACCTTCACTTCATCCCACTAGCTGCTTCAACTCAGATCTCACCATAATGGATCTTTTCTGAAGCCTTCCTACCAAATGGACAATTGCAGACTGGAAGGCATGCCCCCTTAGCCACATAGGTTTCCAAGCGCAGCTGAGCTGTTCTGCTCAGGCTACATGAGGGACAAGCACATACTTTAGTAACTTGTACATTCCCAGATATTCTGCTACGTCAGCAGAAGAGTTCAAAAACAGCAAGCTTAGTTACCTGTCAGGACAAAAATCTTGGCATTCCAGTAGCTCCTACATCCCCCGGGGAAGTCCACAAACAGAATGAAATAGTGAAAGATGGCAGGATTCCTGCATATGAATAGTATGTCTACACAGCAACTGGAAGGGTAATTGCAGCTCAGGGAGACATACCTATGCTAGCTTCAATCTAGCTAGTATAGCCAAAAAGAGCAGTGAAGATACAGCTGACACTGAAGCCTGTGCTGCTGCACAAGCCCACCCAGAACCAGGAGTACATATTCCTATTGTTAGCCCACGCCAGGGTCCATGCTGCTGTGTCTTCACAGCTTTTTAAGGAATACTAGCTACACTAAGGCTAGCATGGGTACGCCTACCCTAGCTGCAAACCTCTCCCCATGCAGTGTGAACACACTCAAGAGCTTTACTTGGTTATTTATCCTGATCATGAGATGAAATGTCTAACTTCTGCCAAGAAGGCAAAGAACTGAGGTCAGAGGGCTTTAAGCTTTTATTTTGGGCTCAGGGTACTTTACAGGTATCTTCTGTATCTTTACCTGCCTCTGAAGAACAAGCCCACCTCACTATGTAAGAGATGTATTGAGAAAAAGGGAACAAAAATGAATCTGTCTAAAGTGAGGCTGAAATCCAGATCCCAAAGACAAAGTTATATTACAATCCAGGACCAAAAATCTAAGTAGATTCTGAACTTAAATACAAGAGCTCAAATCCTTGAGAAAATTGGAACCAACAAAATATGGAAGCCAACCTAGGGAATTCTGATCACAGTGGGAGACAGGCAACATGATGATGTGGGGTAATAGCCCTCCTCCAAACATACAGGAGGCACCTTCCCCATATATTGCTAACAGCTGGAAGTGCTCCTCACAGCACTCTATGCAGGCTACAGTCCTTTCTTGAAACCTAGGACTGAAGCCTCATTCTCTGTACACGTACTGCCTGTATAGCTGCCAGAACTTCACCACAGCCTTTTTACACACAGTGCAGAGTAGGACTTAGAAGATCTACAACCTACGTTTGTACTGCAGACAGGTATACAGAACAGCCAACAGCTAGCTGAGGACTACAAGAACAGTGCACGTTCAGAGCACCTTTACACAGGGCCAGCTCTCAAGAAGACCTTGTAAAGAGAGTGATTAAAACCGTAATAAGTTATTTGTTGGTTCTGGTTTCCACTGCATACCAGCAGGTTTCCAGTTTCAAATGTAGGAACCTTCACTGGGGAGGCTTGCACCTGGGCTAGAAAGGTTGTCAGCTTGACACCTGCTAATTTCTTAACAGCATATCCTCTTCCCCACTCCATCCCATTTACCATCATCCCTCAAGAGCTCACTAGTTACTTGAACAAGGTTGACTACAAGCTTTGTACTGAGTCAGCACAGAAAGAAGAAGTGGGACTGCTAAACACTGAGGATGGAGTGGAGGTTAAGGATAAACTAGACATGACCCAATATCTAAACAAATACTTTGCCTCAGTCTTTAACGAGGCTAATGAGGAGCTTAGGGATAATGGTAGGATGACAAATAGGAATGAGGATATGGAGGCAGACATTACCACATCCAAGGTAGAAGCCAAACTCGAACAGTTTAATGGGATGAAATCAGGGGGCCCAGATAATCTTCATCCAAGAATTTTAAAGGAACTGGCACATGAAATTGCAAGCCCATTAGCAAGAATTTTTAATGAATCTGTAAACTCAGAGGTTGTACTGTATGACTGGAGAATTGCTAACATAGTTCCTATTTTTAAGAAAGGGAAAAAAGTGACCCAGGTAACTACAGTCCTGTCAGTTTGACATCTGTAGTATGCAAGGTCTTAGAAAAAAAATTGAAGGAGGAAGTAGTTAAGGACATTGAGGTCAACGGTAATTGGGACAAAATACAACCTAGTTTTACGAAAGGTAGATCATGCCAAATCAACCCAATCTCCTTCTTTGAGAAGGTAACAGATTTAGACAAAGGAAATGCAGTGGATCTAATTTACCTCTTCGATTTCAGTAAGGCATTTGATATGGTTCCAATGGGAATTATTAGTTAAATGGAAAAGATGGGGATCAATATGAAAATTGAAAGGTGGATAAGGAACTGGTTAAAGGGGAGACTACAACAGGTCCATACTGAAAGGTGAACTGTCAGGCTGGAAGGAGGTTACTAGTGGAGTTCCTCAGGGGATCAGTTTTGGGACCAATCTTATTTAATCTTTTTATTACTGACCTTGGCACAAAAAGTGGGAGTGTGCTAATAAAGTTGCGGATGATACAAAGCTTGGAGGTATTGCCAATACAGAGAAGGACCAGGGATATCATACAGGAAGATCTGGATGACTCTTGTTAACTGGAAATAGTAATTTGGATGAAATTTAATAGTGAAAAAGTGCAAGGTCATGCATTTAGGGTTAATAAGAATTTTTGTTATAAACTGGGAAAGACATCAGCATGGGCAAAGTAACAGAGGAGGAGAAGGACCTCAATGGGTGAGTGGTATTGGTTGATCACAGGATGACTATGAGCTGTCAATGTGATATGGCGTGAAAAAAGCTAATGGAGTGAATCGCAGTGGATCTAATTTACCTCGATTTCAGTAAGGCATTTGATATGGTTCCACATGGGGAATTATTAGTTAAATTGGAAAAGATGGGGATCAATATGAAAATTGAAAGGTGGATAAGGAACTGGTTAAAGGGAAGACTACAATGGGTCATACTGAAAGGTAAACTGTCAGGCTGGAAGGAGGTTACTAGTGGAGTTCCTCAGGGACTGGTTTTGGGACCAACCTTGTTTAATCCTTTTATGACTGACCTTGGCACAAAAAGTGAGAATGTGCTAATAAATTGTGTCATCCGCACAAAGCTAGGAGGAATTGCCAATAAAGAGAAGGACTGCGATATCGTACAGGAAGATCTGGATGACCTTTTAAACTGGAGTAAGAGTAACAGGATGAAATTTAATAGTGAAAAGTGCAAGGTCATGCATTTAGGGATTAAATGACGAGAACTATTGTTATAAGCTAGGGAAGGCATCAGTTGGAAGTAACAGAGGAGGAGAAGGACCTCAGGGTACTGGTTAATCACAGGATGACTATGAACTGCCAGTGTGATATGGCAGTTAAAAAAGCTAATGCGGTCTTGGGGTCCATCAGGCGAGGTATTTCCAGTAAAGATAAGGAGGTGTTAGTACCGTTCTACAAGGCACTGGGGAGACCTTATCTGGAATACTGTGTGCAGTTCTGGTCTCCCATGTTTAAGTAGGATGAGTTCAAACTGGAACAAGTTCAGAGAAGGGCTACTAGGATGATCCGAGGAATGGAAAACCTGTCATATGAAAGGAGACTCAGAGCTCAGGTTCTTTAGCCTAACCAAAAGAAGGCTGAGGGGAGATATGGTTGCTCTCTATAAATATATCAGAGGAATAAATACCAGGGAGAAAGAGGAATTATTTAAGATCAGTACCAATGTGGACACAAGAACAAATGGATACAAACTGGCTATCAGGAGGTTTACACTTGAAATTAGACGAAAATTTCTAACCATCAGGGGAGTTAAGTTCTGGAACAGCCTTCCAAGCGGAGAAGTGGGGGCAAAAGACATATCTGGCTTCAAGACTAAGCTTGATAAGTTTATGGAGGGGATGGTATAATGAGATAGATGAATTAATTGCCAAAGTTAGGCTGACTAGTAGTGGTAAATATGCCCAATGGCTCATGATGGGATGTTAGATGGGGTGGGATCTGAGTTACTACAGAGAATTCTTTCCTGGGTGTCTGGCTGGTGAGTCTTGCCCACATGCTCAGGATTTAGCTGATCGCCATATTTGGGGTCAGGAAGGAATTTTCCTCCAGGGCAGATTGGCAGAAGCCCTAGGGGTTTTTCGCCTTCCTCTGCACCGTGGGGCACCAGTCACTTGCTGCAAGGTTCTCTGCACCTTGAAGTCTTTAAACCATGATTTGAGGACTTCAATGGCTCAGACACAGGTTTGCACAGGAGTGGGTGGGTAAGATTCTGTAGCCTGCACTGCGCAGGAGATCAGACTACATGATTATAATGGTCCCTTCTGACCTTAAAGTCTATGATTTTAAAGCACTACTTTTGGCATCCTAACTGCTGATATGATACCAGATTAGGAGTATCAATTTGGTTTGACCACCACCATGGCTTGAAAACTCCATTCACCATTGACAAGTGAGAAGTTTGTCATGTCTCGTGACAGAACACACACCATCAATTTCTATTGAATTTAAGTTCTCAGAAAATTACATTTCCAGCCCTTAAGATTGCAAAGTAAACCTCCAAATGGCACCTGAACATACAATGAATACAATTTGTTCCTGGGACAGCAGAGAGCTCCAGTGCCTCTGTCCCTCCTCAGAGCTTTCCCAACCAACACAGTGCAACCTACAATTCTGATCAGTTTCACTGCTGATACCCAGAACCATATGGGCCATAGTGAGATAGTTTCATCTTTTGCTGGTTGGAAAAGCTGAGAAGGGCATATTTTGAAGGAAGACTGTCTCATTGCTGCTGCCAGAATGCTCTGTAGGGCAAGGGGGAGAAATAGATTTGTGGGGAGATGAAGCTCTCTCTCTTCTAGTAGCCAGATCAAGACAGGAAAGGCAGCAAGTTTGAGGTGCCTATCAGCCAGATGCTAGTAGAAAGATGGAGCCCATACAGGGGTGCTGTCCCCAAGAATCCCAGCAGCCCTGGTGAGTGCTGGACTTCTCACTAAAGTATTGCCCAGGAAGCTCATTGGTGGGCACCCACCTCATTCTCCACATCAAGGTATGATTGGTAGGTTCTGCACTCTAGCCAGTACGTGCCTGGGAAGTTTTTTGAGTCCTGTCAATTCCTATGTCTGACTGATTAAAGAAGACAGGGAAAGTCCTATATGCTAGGAAGAGCAGTTTCTGCACTTTGAGGTCTCCAAGATTTCTGTCGCTTTCCTCAAAGCATGGAAACTCATTTTTTCAACAAGTCGGATCAGATTGCAAGGATTTTGTCCTATTGGTAACTCCCTCCAATCACAACACAGCAATGCAAGTTGTACAATAGTACTTTATTTCCGTGTTCGCTGCAAAAATGTTACCTCCCGTGCCTAGTTGGGCCATTTCAATTAGAATGCAAAACAGCAAAGTCATTTGTAGATAACATCTATGGCATCCGTCACTATACCTGAGCACTTTACAAATGATAAAGAGTAAAGCTTAACATAGTTATGAGGTAGGGAATATATTATTCCCATTTTAATGATTGAGAAACAGAGACTAAGTGATTTGCGTAAGATTACTACTTGTGGCAGAGTAAGAAGAGAACTTGGATCTCTTGACTTCCATTCATGTGCCACATTCCTCCTTCCTTTTAAATTGAGTTTTTTCCATCTGAAGTGCATCATTATCCAAGATACCTTTTCATGCTCAAAACTCTCACACTACTCAGGTTAATAACTGGGTTTTCAGATTAAGAGCTAATAATGAACAAGAAAGTTTAGGGGGGTGGGGGGGGAAGAGAGAATGTTCCTACTCAAAAACAGAGGGATATATCAAGCAACAGAAACGCTTGTTCTGACCAAAGCCAGTCACACTGGAAGACAGCTTTTACTTTAAACTCAACATCCACAAAACAAACGGGTTTTATTTCCTGTTTGAAACCACATTGCATAAAGAGGGCTCCTGGTTGACAGCTTCCTCATAAAGTAGGATTTGAGCCGGTCAGCAAGCAATAAGAGCCTCATGGGGCATAAGATTTCATCCCCTCTCCTCTGATTATAGACGTTGACCCTAAAACTGACAATTATGGCAAAAACTGGGGTGACAGAAGCCACCACCCTGGTGTTTGTTTGTTTTTTTTAAAACAGATTTTAGTAATAAATCAGCAGCAACAGGACTGACAAAAAGCTGAAGGCAGAGTAGAGCACTTTACAAAGGTGAGAGAGGTTGCAAGGCAAGTAGACGGCAAGGACAGTGGAGTTGTCAAGAATGATGCAGAAGGAGACTACTTATGAGGAAAGACTGAGACTGAGTTTCAGAGAGTGGTGAGACAACCGAAAGATGACATCAGAGTGGTTCTTGAAGAATGGGGAGTGGAGCAGCAGGCTTGGCATTAGCACAGAGATAGCAGTGGAAGCCATAGGACTAGAAGGTGTCTCCTACAGAGACAGCATAGAATCTCAAGGGATGACAACAGATATGGACAGGGCCTTAACAGGCTATGTGATTTGCTGCTGAATCTCAGTTTCATTTAAAACAAACTCTCCATAGGTTTCTAGCCTTTATGGTAGTGAAGGAAATTTCCACCTGAGACCCAATGCTGCATTTCCCTAGCTACATCTCTACTGAACAATTACAGTTGTGACTGAACTAGAGAAAGTTGCAAAAGTACCATGTTTTCACACTCACAATCCTATTTTGGGTGTTCTCCCTGCACTGATCGTACAATGCTCTGCGCAGCTTAGGGTTGCCAACTTTGTAATATTTTAAAAAATGACACCAGCAGGAGTGCGGGAATCTGCCCCGCACCCCCACCCCACATACATACTGCTTTTCCCCTCTCCTCTGGTCAGTAGGGACTTGCCTTTAAAGCCAGGGCTGGGAGCTGCAGTTACCTGTCTCAGATAGGAGGCGACCAAGGCTGAGTAGGGGCTGGCACAGGTGATGACCCATCACCTCCCCTGCCTGCAGAAATCAGATTTTGATCTGACCAGACCCTGTTAGGTCCCCCAGACACCTGGCCATCCTAGTGCAGATGCATGGTGTCTATGGTATATTTACGCCATTTCTCATTTTTGATGTATTTGTTCCATTTCCTGATTCATCAGGTTCTTGTCCCACATGAGGAACCACTCAGTGGCATGGGGGACAGAGGTTCCTCACACCTGGAAAATTGCATGAAACAGGGTCCACAGCTGCCGCCACACCTGGATTGATTCTGGGGACCTAGGGTTTATTACAACCATCATGGACACCTTTGGAAATCAGTGCTTGAGGGAACAGGAGCTTATTCTTTTTACCTGTGTTCAGCTGCTGCTATTTCTGCCATAAAACAAAAGGAAATAAATACTAGAATAAAAACTAACAGCTGTTCTTTCATTTTCTTCTATGATCCAGGCACAGGGGTGGCCTGGACCAGATGATCCCAAGGAAGGGGACCCTTCCAGGCCTCTCTACCTGGCCTTCTGAATTCCTCAAACTCCATTCCCCTTCATCTCCTACAACGGAGCCTACAGAGCAGAGGTGGGTAAACTACCGCCTACGGGCCACATCCAGCCCGTTCTGCCCAGCCTGAGCTCCTAGCCTGGGAGGCTAGCCCCTAGCTCCTCCCACCTTGTCCTCCCTCCCCCGCCGCCTCAGCTCACTGTGCTGCGGGTGCAATGCTCTGGGCAGCGGAGCTGCGAGCTCCTGGGGCAGTGCAGCTGCAGAGCCCGGCCTGACCAGGTCTCTGTGCTGAGCAGTGCATGGCTGTGCTCCAACTAGGCTTGCTGCTTTCCAACCCTCCCCATGTGCGAGAACTAGAAAGGTACTTTGTGGGGGATTTCTGAAGAGGCAAAACTGAAAGAAGAGGATCTGACACATAACACACCAAAGTTTGAGCTACTGGAGTAATATTAAAGCACCACATAGCTGTGGCTTTGAAAATCCTGCAGGCTGCACAATGCCTCACATCAAGAGAACTAGAGACCTTAATCGACACCAGCCATAAAATCCCTCATGGCCAGGTAACACTACTGGAAATGGAGAACTGAATTTTTTACATTACTTTTGTATCCCGTTCCCCCACACCCTCTCCAGTACTCTAGTACTGTACCTCTCATTTGCCTCTCCTGTTGCTCCTTCTCTTTCTTGGCTTGAATGGAAAGAAGTCTCCTGCTTTTCACAGCACTGATCATATCTTCAGCCTCTATTTCCATCTGTTGCTCTGTTTTTACCATCTCAATTTTTTTCTTGTCATTCCTTCCCACCCCATTCTCATCTTTCCCGTTCTCTTTGTTTTTAGCCTCCATTTCTTTCCGTTTCTGTTTTTCTGCTCTTTTCTTGTCATTCTCTTCCTTCAGCACAGCTAGCCGCTCCTTCCAAAGCTCAGCTGACATCTGCTGCTTTGCTTCCACATGGTCCTGCACGGAGTACGTCATTAGGATTCGGTGGCAGAGTGCTGTGACTATCTGCAGCTTCTCCTCAGATGTCAGCTCAAAGAACTCTGATGTCTCCAACTTCTCCAAAAACTCATCGTGTACCTCATTATCCTCAAAGGTAGCTGAATCCTTGCTCTCATCTACATTATCAGAAACCTCACTTTCCTCCTGCACATCTGACTTGCGTAGACAGAGGCGGACAAGCTCAGAAACAGAATGCAAGGTAAGGGGGATTTCTGAGAGTTTCATTCCCAACTCAGCATAGTCTTCAGCAATTTCATCCTGCAGCAGGGTCTGCAGAAGAATGACCAGCACCCGGTTCAAGTAGAGAAAGCCCCCTTTCTCTGCACACAGAGCCTCCATCAAGGAGACTGCTGTAATGGGATACTGAGCATCTGGCATCAGTAAGCTTGAATAACAGCTCAGGAACTCCACCACCATGGCCACATCCCCAAAGAGAGTATTGGGAAGTCCTTCTGGAGTATCCACTAGTTTAAAAGCAGGCAAATTCTTTCCTTTAAGATCTTGGTCCTCATACCTCTTCTGCTTTTCCAGTTTTTCCTGCATCTCCTTTTCCTTCCGCTCTTTTGCTCTCTCCTTTAGTTTCTCTTTCAGCTTCTCCCGTTTCTTCTTCAGATACTCCTTGCGCTGTTCCTCTGTCATGGAGGCCCATTTCTTTTTGTGCTCTAAGAGTTCAAAGCGTTTCTGTACTATCCCTCGCAACTCTTCAGGAAGGCGGGCACGGTCCTCATTTGAGAGTAGCCGGGCTGTTTTGGAGATGATGCAGGAAAGGGCACTCTTTTTATCCTCCCGGTCTTTGTTTTCCTTGTAATAGGCAATGAGGTGGAGCGCAGCAGGAGGAAGATGTTTCTGGGGTTTGCTGGAGGACCTGGGAGTCCCTGCTGAGTTCTTAGGAGTTCTAGACACCTTAGGGGTGCCTTTTGCCATGTCCAGTAGTGTCATTTGTTTCAGTTTCATCTTGGGATTCTTCAGACCTTTCCTGGGTGATTTTGATTTCCCAGGGGACTTCTGCCCATTCAGGACCCTTTTGCCTTTCAGTTTCTTGTCTAAGGATTTCTCGTTGCCCTTCCCTAGTCGGCTCCTCTTAGGAATGTGGAAGTCAGCACCAAGTTTGCCTGGAGACACTATTTTCATCACCTCCTCCAACTCCTCTTTGGAGGATTTTGGGTTCTTAGAGTTCTTCACTTTTAGTGGAGAGCCAATAATAGATTTCTTCAAATGCACATGACACCACAGCGTAGGGCTCAGTGGCTGGCCCAGTGAAGATCCATCGGTTTTGGATTTCTTGGAGGGCTTTCTGTCAGGTGATCCGGAGCTCTTCCTTTTGGTTGAGGGGTTGAGAGTCATGTACTAGAATTTAAGAAGAGATATTAATATAAAACCAATCTAAACAGGGGCAATGTCTGAAGAACCTTTCCCTGATAATTATTTTTAACAGGTAAGTTTAGTTCTGTTCCCTGTTCAGTTTAACATGTAAGTTCAGTACACAGTATACTGAGGGATACACACAGACCACTGCAATGGTTTTCAGTTTGCTATAGAGTTCCTCAGTTTATAAAAGTTAACAGCCCATCTTAGGAGGATTTAACATTCAGCTTTAAAATTTGTTGTTTGTTAAGATTGTTTGCTACAATGATGTTTTAAAGTTACTTCCAACTGCATTACATGAAAAAGCTTTCTAGTTTTCACAGATTTATGCATTTGTTTGCTTGAAAGTTTGTACGGTAAAAAGAGGACTCATTAGTTTCAGAGGCCTGCTCTGAAGGCTTTCCTGACAATACGGGGGTGGATTTGGAGGGTTTTTAGCCTTTGGAGTGATCCATTTGTCAATGCAGTTCTACTGTTCAGGAGTGTTACCTAATCAATAGGACTACACAATTGTTTGTAGCATTTGTGTAGCTGTGTTGATCCCAGGATATCAGAGACACAAGGTGGGTGACAAGCCTTTTTCTTGGACCAACTTCTGTTGGTGGAAGAGACAAAATGAGCTTTCACCAGCAGAAGTTGGTCCAATAAAGGACTACACAGTGGTAGTTTAGCGGCCTAATTTTTAAAGGTGCTGTGATCACCCCCAGCTCCTATTGATTTCTGAGATTCAGGTCATGAGCATCTGGATGGGTTAATTTCAAAAACTCAAAAACAACACAGAGGACTTGCAATAATATTTATAACCTTTGTGTTATAAATATTATTGCAACTATCAGAAGTCAGAGTGAAAAAGTTCAGGTTTTAGTAAAAATTCTGTCATGTCAAGCATAACAAAAGATACAGGATGTTCAACATTCTAATAATTGCTATAATAAGGTACATATTTCAGACATAGTAAGCATGTGCCCATCATAATCAAGTTACCTCTCTCAGAGCAATGTTGGCATTCTTATTTCCTGACTTCTGAATGTTTACTGCTACATTAAGATTAACCATTTAATGAAAGTTTAGTTTTCTTTTAATGCCCTTTAAGCCCTTATTGCAGAGAGCTCCACTGAAGACAGCACATAAACATTGCAGGAGACCACCCACGGAGAAAGTTGTTTTCGGCATGATATTAGTGATAACCCTCATAACCATTTATGTTAGATATAAATGCGTGTCATGTTTGCCAGTTGAACATGCTGACAGCTTAAAGTTATTTTGGCAGAATTGAGGAATGAATCCTAGATTGGTTTGTCTTCCAACAATTGCAGATTTTAAAATTGTTTGAATTTACCTCTGGGCTAAGGCCACGCATGGAAAACTTCCTCCCTGAAGATTCTCAGAGTTGTGATTATGAAAGTCCTGAAGTAATCTTAATTACTACATTAATTCCCAGGCACTCACAGTGTTATTCTTTCTAACCCACAGGGTAATGAAGGCACTTTAGTGCCATTCAGCTGACATAAGCAGCTCTTGTTTCCACTTAAGAGAAGTTACAGGGGTGAAGAGTCATTTGCTTTTACTCTCCCTTAAGTCGGTTACATTCTGCCTCTTGAACATAGGAAATGGCTATGGTATATAGATTCACAGACTGTAGGGCTGGAAGGGACCTCGAGAGGTCATTGAGTCCAGTCCCCTGCCCTCATGGCAGGACCAAATACTGTCTAGACCATCCCTGATAGACATTTATCTAACTTACTCTTAAATATCTCCAGAGATGGAGATTCCACAACCTCCCAAGGTAGTTTATTCCAGTGTTTAACCTCCCTGACAGTTAGAAACTTTTTCCTAATGTCCAAGCTAAACCGCCCTTGCTGCAGTTTAAGCCCATTGCTTCTTGTTCTATCCTTAGACGCTAAGATGAACAAGTTTTCTCCCTCCTCCTAATGACACCCTTTTAGATACCTGAAAACTGCTATCATGTCCCCTCTCAGTCTTCTCTTTTCCAGACTAAACAAACACAATTCATTAAGCCTTCCTTCATAGGTCACGCTCTCTAGACCTTTAATCATTCTTGTTGCTCTTCTCTGGACCCTCTCCAATTTCTCCACAACTTTCTTGAAATGCAGAGCCCAGAACTGGACACAATACTCCAGTTGAGGCCTAACCAGCACAGAATAGAGCAGAAGAATGACTTCTCGTGTCTTGCTCACAACACACCTGTTAATGCATCCCAGAATCATGTTTGCTTTTTTTGCAACAGTATCACACTGACTCATATTTAGCTTGTGGTCTATGACCTCAGATCCCTTTCGCCATATCCTTCCTAACAGTCTCTTCCCATTCTGAATGTATGAAATTGACTATTCCTGCCTAAGAAGCGCACTTTGCAATTGCTTTATTAAACGTCATCCTGTTTACCTCAGACCATTTTCTAATTTGTCCAGATCATTTTGAATTATGACCCTGTCCTCCAAAGCAGTTGCAATTCCTCCCAGTTTGGTATCATCTGCAAACTTAATAAGCGTACTTTCTATGCCAATATCTAAGTCGTTGATGAAGATATTGAACAGAGCTGCTCCAAAAGAGACCCCTGAGAACCCCACTCGTTATCCTTTCCAGCAGAATTGGGAATATTAACAACTACTCTGAGTACGGTTATCCAGCCAGTTATGCACCCACCTTATAGTAGCCCTATCTAAATTGTATTTGCCTAGTTTATGATAGGAATATCATGCAAGACCATATCAAATGCCTTACTGAAGTCTAGGTATACCACTCCACAGCTTCTCCCTTATCCACAAGGCTCGTTATCCATCAAAGAAACTATCAGACTGGTTTGACACAATTTCATCTTTACAAATCCATGCTGGTTATTCTCTACACTGTACCACCTTCCAAGTGTTGCAGATGAGTTCCTTAATTACTTGCTCATTATCTTCCCTGGCATAGAAGTTAAACTATCTGGTTTGTAGTTCCTGGGTTGTTTTTACTTACCTTTTTTATAGATGGGCACTATGTTTGCCCTCTCCAGTCTTCTGGAATCTCTCCCACTCCATTATTCCAAAGAATATAAGCTAAGGCTCAGATACCTCCTCTATTAGCTCCTTGAGTATTCTAGGATGCATTTTATCAGACTCTGGTGACTTGCAGGCATCTAACTTTTCCAAGTGATTTTTAACTTGTTCTGGGGTTTTTTTTTTTTTTTTTTTTTAATCTTCCAAACCTACCCCTCTTCCCATTAGCATTCACTATGTTAGTCAGGCATTCCTTCGGACTTCTCGGTGCAGACCGAAACAAAGAAGTCATTGAGCATCTCTGCCATTTCCAAGTTTCCTGTTACTGTTTCTCCCTCCTCACTGAGCAATGGGCCTACCCTGTCCTTGGTCTTCCTCTTGCTTCTAATGCCTTCTTGCTTCCCTTTATTCCTGTAGCTAGTTTGAGCTCATTTTGTGCCTTTGCCTTTCTAATCTTGTCCCTACATTCCTGTGTTGTTTGCCTATATTTATCCTTTGTATACCCTGAGTGCCACGTGGATGCCTACACTAAAAAGAGCACCATGGCCAGCCTAAGCCGATTCAGACTTGCAGGACTTGGGCTGCAGAACTATAAAATTGCAGTGTATATGTCTGGACTCTAGCTGTAGCCCAGGCTCCAGGACCCTGCTGGAGGGGAGGGTCCCAGAACCAAGGCTCTAGCCAGAGTCCGAACAACTATACTGCAATTTTATAGCCCTGCAGACCCAGGCCAGCCGCAGGTGTTTTACTGAAGGTATGTTTACGTTGCAGACTTCAGAGAGGGAAACAGCATAGGTGAAAATTTTGACTTTACATTGTCTGGGACTATTAAAATGTTTTACAAGATTACAAACAACTGTAACAGCCCACAGTAGAAAGTCCAGTCTTTCATAACCTATCAGGGATAACTCTACTTTGGCAGTATCAGTGCAGATGCTCTTAGGATTAGTAAACTTTCCCCAAGCATTGGTCCAGGACCAGTGATCAAAAAAGTTTCTATTCCATACTTTGATACAACTGTCAAGCCAGAGGAGAACATTGTCCCTGCAGGCTCTTTTGTACTTGCATAACTATAGATAACTGATTTTTTTTTTTCTTAAGTAGCTACATTTGGCAACAAGTTGTCCATCAAATCAACATATGGTTTAGGCATTTCTTTACAAGAAGAGAACAAATCTATGTTGGGGAAATTTCTGAGAGGTAAGAGCAGTCAGATATTGACAATTTTTTTTTTCCTGTCAAGCTCTCGGTATTTAACTTTAGCTCCTATGTCCTGTCTTCACTCGCCAGTTCTCCAGACAGTATGCTACTCTACTTCCCTTCTTAGAACTTTTACTGGCAAATTCTAAGAAACCAGAAATTGGCTACGGCAAAAATTCTCTAACATTGCAACAGATGACCTAATTAAGGTCAAGACTCCCTAAATATTTACAGTGAAATATCAAACAATGTTAAGCTTCTCCCACAGATTCAGTTTTATTGTTTCCTAATAGGAAGTAACTAGAAGAGGCAGTGAATGGTATGAAAGTAACAGCAGCTTCCTCCCCCCAAAAGTAAAACTGATTACAACAGATTTGCAAGTTTTTTGCTACACTTGCTCAACAGAATGTACTGTAGGCCCTCCATTGACAGGGTACAGGCACAACGCTGGTGTCTCAGGCTCAAATACCATCTCAAGCTGACCAGGGCTAAGAGTTTCATAAAAAAACAGTGCTCTTGTTCTAGGGACAGCTAATGCACTATTTACCAAAGACTTGCAGCAGTGTAGATAAGTCCCTGCAAGTGCAAATAGAATAAAATTCTTTACATTGATAGCATGCTTCCTTTGGTGCTTTGAATGCTAACCACCCTTAAATGCTTTGAGTAAGTACTTTTTAATTATGTATTTCTAGTAACTGAATGCCCCAAATACTACAGCAAATTAAGAGGTAGTCTGCATGTTAAATGACTTTATATTAACCTTTCCTTTAAATTAACCTACACTAGACTTCTATGTGAGCCTAAATATTCCTGTTAGAGCACGGAGCCATCCTACTAGTGCAGGCAGAAAGATGTAAGGAAATCCCTTTTTGTTCTAGGGTGCAGTTTTACTAAGTTTGAATCATGCTAGAATTATTCCATATAGGAAAAACAGAGGACTTTCCCAGCATGCACACCTCCCAAGGGCAGAGTCTGTGCTCCAGCAGGGTTTCAATACGGTGTATATTGAGCCAATGGCACAATAGTTAGCCCTTTTGGGGGTGAGGGATGAGTCTTGTTTAACCTCAATACTGAAAGCTCCTTTTATCATTGCTATGTGGAATATTCAGTACATGTGATAATTGCCACAGGGTTGCCGGAAGTAGCTCCCTCAGTTAAGGGATGGCAAGCCAGCATCTAGGATAACACGCCAATAGAATAGAGTATCTATCTACTGTAGTGGCAGTATGGTGCAAACATAGGGCACATGACTGGGAGATTCAAGTCCTATTTTCAGCTCTGCCACTGACATAACGCACTCGGGCAAATCACTTCACCTCTACACCGCGAGTTCCCACTTATAAAAAGGGGGTAATCCTGGCCTCCTTTTGTAAAGTATTTTAAGTTCTGTGAATCCAGCACACTATATGGAAGTATTAATTCTGCAAAGACTATGGAAATACAGTTACAAAACCAAAATATTTAATATCTCAACTACAATCTCTAAATTACGATAACCGGACAAATGATTCAGTAATTCACACTACTGGATAAAGGTTAGTTTTCTCCTATGTAGTAAACTCCTGACATCTCAAGTTAGCTTCAACAGTTGGGATTTATATTGCTTGTCTAAGGCAAAGAAAATGCAATCTTGGTAATTGTGCCACTAGATTTTCAGTGTCTTGTGTTGGGGTAAAAACCTCTAAATGAAATAAGTTAATTAAACAAACACATTGCCTTACAATAGCATTTGTAGGTCTCCTTTACCCAAATTTTCTACACTTCAGTGTTTCACAAACAAGTATGTTTTCTGGATGGCTAGGGGATTGAGACAAATTGCTGAGAGTGACCACCTAGAAAAAAGCAATATTTATTGCACTGATCTGTGGCTGACAATATTGTGTCCAACTAAACTTATTTTTCTTCTTATCCAAGAGTGGGGGCTCCTTATATAATTGCCACTGATTGGCAAGGAGAAATGCAATTTACAATAGACTTCATCTATTCTCACCTAGTTCCACTCCTTAAGAGGGTTTAAAACCTCCCGTAGCCCAACTAAACCCACTCCAGCCAGTCTTTTCAAAGATGACTATTTTAGGTGCTCATCTAAAGTTGCCTTAATGGAGCTGATTTTCAGAAAATGCAGGGCTTTCAGTCTGAAAACTAAGCCCCTACAAGATGTCTCAAGTTTGGAGCCTCCAAAAAAATTTATTCACTTGAAAATCTTGGCCAGCGTCTCTTCCATACCCCCAGCCCGACCCTGCAAGCAGATTTTTAAATGAGTGTTCTTACCTTATGTGGGTCTAGCAGAAAGTCACTAAATTTACTGGGAAGAGAGTACTTCTTCACTAATTCATCTTCTACCACCCATGGAGAATTCTCGCCTGTGCCAGCCCGTAGTGCATTATGGCGGATGAAATACCTCAGGATTTCTTTGTTGGGTGGTCGCTCTGTACGGATTAAGCTATCTGCTGGCACGTTGCTGATTATCTTTGAAACATCACACCAAGACAGATCAGTAACATTCAATGTTTATATATTATCTCAAACAACACACAGCACAAGAGCACAGGTATGGTACATTACATCACCTCTTACCTCTTTCTTTGTGTGACCACCACCAATGCAACCTCAGATTAGAACAAATAGCACTTGTAGCACTGAGAGTTGAGAGAAGTTGGTGGGATGTTCAATTAGCTAAAACTGTCACTGGAGTATTTGAAATGTTAACTTACGTTGTGGATTCCTTGCCAAAGTCTACTACTTTGTTTTGGCGACAACGCTCAATCATTAATATTTGGTTAAAGAAAAGAGTAGTTTATCAAAACCTTTTTGAGACCAGGGGAGTTACTCTGCAAGCTGTAATAATTAGTTTCAAGTCATTGCTGCCTTCCTATCAGGATTACATTACCTAGTGAACAGCTGATAGAAAGCATGCTGCAGCGGGGCAAACAACAGTGCATCCTGAAGTGTAATTAGCTATGATGTCACTCAAAATATCACTGGTTAATTAAGTATAAGCATCAGAGGGGTAGCCGTGTTAGTCTATATCCACAAAAACAATGAGGTGTCTGGTGGCACCTTAAAGACTAACAGATTTATTTGGGTATAAGCTTTCATGGGTAAAAACCCACTTCTTCAGATGCAGTTACAATATAAGCAGTTACTCTTGATCACTTCTACAAGCAATACCAGGAAGGATGAGCTACAGTGCTGATGAGAAGCACAATTGGGAAAGTAACTGAAATACTTTCCTAACGGATTGTGTATTCTAAATGGACAATCCACCCTAAATTCTCAATTATCGAGGGACAATCTTCACTCTGATATATTTTGCTTTACACAAACAACTCTACAACTTTTTATCAGTGATGAACAGGAATATTTGGATGCTAATATCTAAATGGTACTGTTAAATTTATTCACCTAAATTTAGGTTATTGCTGATTATGTACTATATGTATCTTATGACTTAAGACAAACTTTGTATTTGTGGACAATCTAAGCACTATACCCACATGTACAGATGCTCTTTTCTTAACCTGTGTATTATTATTTTTTTTTTACATTAGCTTTAATAAAAAAATTTATATCACTGGCCAGGTTTCATCAACCAATTGGCAGACAGATCAGAGATTAGCCAGTTAACAGCCATCTTACTCACCAAGGCTTCAGACAACATTTCTATACAACACTGAATGTGGTTAAAAGAATCTTAACTGCTGCTTGATGGCACATAGTGGTTATTTATTTCATCCTTTTCTGTCACACTGCGTAGTAGAAGATTCATACAGGCAACTCACCTTATCTTCATTTTGCAGCTTGACATCATATTTGTGTGGCAGAAACTTAGGTGGCACCCACTTCTTCTCTTCCTTCTTCAGAGAAGTAGGAAGTTTCCGAGGGGACCTACGTGCCCGGTCACCTGATCAACCAGAAGACAGACAGTTATTGATGCACTGCTGAGACAGACCGACTAGGGGCTATAGAATTAAAAAAAAGACTACAGTCATACCATTAACAGGTCATGCTTAGACTTGTCACATGTTCCTTTAATGCCCCCTAGTCTTTCAAGTTCCCTCAGTAAACCACCTCGGACACTGTAACATGCATGAGGGACCACCACTGAGCACATCTTCACAGTGGTTTGCCTATAACCATCTACACACAGAGAGGACGGTTTTATAGGGATCTAGTCCTCTACACCTGCTCAGACCCTTTGAGCTGGTCACCAATAGATAAAATTGGTCAGTGTTACTGCCAAAAGCTCTAGTTGTGAAACTGATACTTAGATGCACCGTTCACTTCATCCCTTCCAGCAGTATCTAGCAAATGCAGTGGCCTTGCTAGAGTAGATGATCACATCCCAGAAGAGCTGTAGTACTAATCACAACAGGGCAAGGCCGAAGTTTTAAGTATTGATTTCTCAGTGATGTTTTCAGTGTGCCATTTTAACAACCAACTAGAGCTGGTGAATTTGATCAGATCACTTATCTGGAAATAAATTCTACCATGGAGACTTACTACAAACTAATGGTACAGAATAAGCTAACTTTAATGGTCTTAAATGGCTTATGAAAATGTGAGCAAGAATTCTAAGTTATTAAGTTTCTGAGAAAAGATGCTATCAGGAGAGTGAGTGGGTCAGCTGTCTTCAACACAAGATGTCCAGTCTATCGAAATATGCATATTACAATTCCTAAATTGTTTAAAGGAATAATGACAACCACTAGAATGAACAGATGTGTATTTCTTGACCAGAAAACAGCCAGAAGTTTGTCTTTCCTAAAAAAAAATCTCATTAAAAGAGAACTTACTGTGGAAGACCATCCCCAAGTTTTATTTTTACACTCATTGCTATGAATTTTTTTTAAAAAAAGATCATGTGTGTGTACTTGGGCAAATTCTAGACCAGGGATGGTCAACCTGTGGCTCCTTGCATAAGTGCTGACTCCGGGGCTGGAGCTACAGGTGCCAACTTTCCACTGCTCAACCCTGGGCCCCACTCCCCCTCCACCCTTACCTCAAAGCCCGGGCCCCTTCCTCTGAGTCTGCCGCACCCTTGCTCCTCCCTCCTCCAACGCAGAGCCTCCTGTACACTGCGAAACAGCTGAACACAGCAGGCAGGTGGCACAGGGAAGGGGGACGGGAGGTGCTGATCGGAAGGAGGTGCTGAGGTGGCGGGGCGGGGCGTGGGCTGCTGAAGTATTACTGTGGCTCTTTGGTAAATTCTGGCTTCTTCTTAGGCTCAGGTTGGCAACCCCTGTTCTAGACCTAGGCTAGATACACTATTATGTCTATTTGTAAACATTATGATTTTAAACAAACTTAGCACCTCTAAACACTAACAATTAAAGCACATCATACAAATATCAAAGATAAATCCCTAGCAACAAACTATCCACACATCAATGTGTCAATAAAATCATAACATTGCCACATCTAACCAACTTTATCCCTCACTGCACTTACAATCTGGACACAAAGGGGAAAAAAGATGGCATTGCAGTCTGCTCAGAAGGCAGCTAAGATCTGGTAGACAATGTCAATGAGGAACAAGTACCTAAACCGAGGATTTCTTTGTAACTCAAGGACCTCCTGATGTCGACTGACAGAAGGCACAGTGATACACAGATCCCTGGTTCACCAAAATAATGTCATGTGAGGTCTCTAATGAAAGCATGTGTCACACTGGTCATCAATCACTGTGAGATGTATGTATGGAACATATATGAGAAGTCATACAGATATGTTGAAAATTATGTTCTCTAGGCCTTGTAGGTAAAGGCAGGTCACTCACAGGTGCCTTGAGACAAACTTCTCCAGACAAGAAATGGGAGACACTTATCCCCCTGCTGGACCACTGCATATTGTGTGTGTCTTACAACAAAAGTCTACTAGCACAGTGGCTCTCAACCTTTCCAGACTACTGTATCCCTTGTAGGAGTCTGATTTGTCTTGCGTACCCCCATGTTTCACCTCACTTAAAAACTACTTGCTTACAAAATCAGACATAAAAATACAAAAGTGTCACAGCACACTATTACTGAAAAATGGCTTACCAACTCATTTTTACCACATAATTATATGGTAAATCAATTGGAATATAAATATTGCACTTGCATTTCAGTGTATAGTATATAAAGCAGCATAAAGTCACTGTCTATATAAAATTTTAGTTTGTACTGACTTCGCTAGTGCTTTTTATGTAGCTTATTGTAAATCCAAGCAAATATCTAGATGAGTTGATGTACCCACAGAAGACCTCTGCGTACCCCCAGGGGTAGTCATACCACTGGATGAAAACCACTGTACTAGCATATTGAGTCAAGGGCTAATGAAGGGCTTGCGGAGACTTCAGAAGGAAGTTAATAGGAAAAAGGTAAACAGCAGAGGAAGATGTGGGGGCACAGATGTACAGTTTTCAGGTGAAAATCAGAGGGCTGGTATATCTTGGGGTGCAGTGAGACACACTGGCATCCTTCAGTCTGCAAAGAAACTGCAAGAAGTCTTGATCTTATGAAAGGAGATCTCAGCCATCTTGGTTAACAACGCTGGGAAAAGAATTTGGTATAAGCTAGGGGAATGTCCCCCGTGAGTTAAGTTTAGGCTCTAGAAAGCATGTTATGATTTTGGTTTATATGTAAGCATTTGTTTCTACTATTCTTACTTTCTATTATTTGAATCTCCGTTCTTATGTATATTTATAGTGAAAAAAAGAGTAAGTTTATTATCAAGTGCTGTTTGTTAAGCAGAGTGGTGATCCTGAGTTAAAACTAGTAAGCTGGTGTGTACTATTCCTTTGGGAGTAGTGAATCTGTGAGTGCTGAGTAGAACAGGGGCTGGGCACTCCAGAGAAATGCTTGAAGGGCTTAGTGTGTACTTACTGCTTGCCTGCAAAGGGACGGCAGAGCCAGAGAAGGTAATACTTGTGCTGCCTGTGGCCAGCGTTGTCAGGGACCTGATCCCTGGCAGGTATAGAGAAGACACTCTCATGCTAAGAGCAGATGGTAGCAAGGTGCCTCACAACCCTGGGAAGCATCCCACCCTCACAGAAAATTATTATGCAAGATGGAAAATCTCTCCTTTTTAAACCAGGGGACCATAAGCTCAAATATTTCAGCTGATTCTACCTACAGCACTACTGCATGGTGAGAGAATCAGTCTCCAACAGCCAGATCCTAAAGCATTGTGGCTTTACAAGTTATGCAGCCAACACTGTACACTCCTTCAAAGATTAATAAGGAGGCATTGTTGATTAGATTAAAGAGCATAGGTATAATATGTTCTCTGTATGAAGTGCCATTTAATAAATGGGCAGCCACATCCTGCACTAGCTTTAGTTTCCAGAGTCTAAAAGGCTATGTCCCACGTACACCACATTACACTAGCTTGGTCCTGAAGTGAAAGGCCCAAAACACAGTAGCAGAGGCCTGAGAGAAGAGGCTACACTCTGCTTGTCAAGATCAGATAAGAAGAGAGGCACCCTTGGCTGCTCAGGATACAGAAGTCATAAGTTGGTCTTATGCATTTGTTCTACAAATATTTTGTTAACATTTTAACAGTATTACTGACTATAGTCATAGAAGGGACATTACCATATTATATTATGTTTTTGATGATCAAAAGCACAATGAAAGTTGTGTGCAAAACATTTCATTCCAGATCCTCAATAGGTATTTAGACAGCTAACTCCCATTGATTTCAGTGGAAGTTAGGAGCCTAAATAGCTTGGAGGATCTGGGTCTTAGAAAATGAAAGCAGAGAACTGAATGAGCAGAACTCAGTGTCTGAATGCTAAGACACATTTTGGCTGTGGATACATTGACTACATATAATAAAGGTTAGAGTTAAAAATGTGACCACATTTTTAGGCATTACAATCTGATTTTAAAAAAGTCTTCTACAGGTACAAGTTATTCTCCAGCAAGACCTGGATTAACCAAACGGCATTAACACCCTAAAGCATCCAAATGAAGCTGTCTCCTTTTCTTTACCAAATGTTTTGGATAGTCCAAAAACGTGTTTTGACTGCTACAGTTCAGGTTATATAACTATTTCCAATGGCTCACAGTGAATCTTAGAAAAACATTTTTCACACAGAAGTTTAATACTTTGCCTCTGTTCAGATTTTTTGGCTCACTTTCTAAGACGTTTCACTCATTTTTAAACAAGTGGAAATAAACCTTTGAGGAGTAATACTCAGCTTTGCTCTAGAGAAAGTTGCTTTTCATTTAATTGCATTATGACTATACATTTTTTTCACTAAACTTGTGAAGAGTACCCCCACAGACTTGTGCACATGTACACAAAAATCATAAAACAGCTTAAATGCTAATGAAATTAGTTTTTCAACATTAGCAGAGTTAAATGTATGGCTTCCCAGCTGCCTGAAGTCTCCTAACCTGACAATTTCAGCTGCCCAGCCTGCTTATTCCCATTCCATGATGGTGAACCTACAAAGGTATGCAGGACTGCAAGCCTTGTTTGCGCACCTTAGGAGTCCCTTCCAGCTGCACTACTCATATGATATACAAAAGGGGGGGCTTCTCCCCAAGCCATAGTGCAGGGATGGGCAAACTACAGCTCGGGGGCCACATTCAGCCCTCCAGATGTTTTAACCTGGCTGTCGAGCTCTCGCCGGGGAGTGGGGCCCGGGGCTTGACCCGCTCCGCGCGGCTCCCAAAAGCAGCAGCATGTCCTCCCTCTGGCTCCTACATGTAAGGGCAGCCAGGGAGTTCAGCGTGCTGTCCCACAGCTCCCATTGGCTGGGGGGAGCCGGAGGGAAAACATGTCGCTACTTCTAGGATTTGCTTGAGGTAAACGCTGCTGGAGCCTGTACCTCTGACCCCCTCCCATGTCTCAACCCCCTGCCCCAACCCTCATCCCCTTCCTGGCCTCTGAACCTCTGTGTCTCAGCCTGGAGAAACCTCCTGCACCCCCAAACCCTCATCCCCAGCCCCAGCCCAGAGCCCGCACCCCAGCCCTCACCCTTCCTCCCCTGCACCCTAACCCCCTGCCCCAGCCTGGAGCCCCATCCTGCACCCTGAACTCCTTATTTTTGGCCCCACTCCACAGCCCACACCCCCAGCCAGGGCCCTCACCTCCTCCCACACCCCAACTCCCAATTTCATGAGCATTCATGGCCCACCATACAATTTCCATACCCAGACGTGACCCTTAGGCCAAAAAGTTTGCCCACCTCTGTCCAAGTGTCTGTAGGACAGGGGATGCCTACTGCAGATTTAGATATATCCAGGTCATAGAATCAACATGCGCTATACATGAACTTCTGCAAGGCAGCAGGGCTTCAAACCCAAGAGCTGATGCTGCTTTATTTATCCCTTTTACGAAAAAAAGGGGGGGGGGGGCAGGATGAGTGCCAAGAAAATGCTAAGGTTTACTCTGCCCCCTTGTGTATATTCCATTAACTGAAGTTGGCATATATACCAGATGTTTTCATTACTACATTTGTCGTGTGTTATAAGTACAGTAAGCATTTTATATTTATTTTCAAGGACTCTGGAACTCAGCTAAGTATTATAACATCACACAGGTATCTAAAATTGTAGAAAAATTGCATTGTTACTATTTCTCATACAATGTATCAGCCATGTAATTACAAGAATACTGTGCATTCACACAAGAGAGCAGAGTTAAAGCTGCATGCACATGCTTAATATTGGGAGTTTAATGGTGTACTCTTACCATTTCTATCAAGAGATTATTTTGTATGGAATTATATACTCAGCACCTTTGATAACTTCAAAGCACTTTACAATGTTAAATTTCTATTTACAGTGTGCATCGTCCTCCGTTTAAAGTTACCCACTTGTAAAATAAGATTAGACCAGTCCCTTTACCAAAGTCAGAGTCAGTGGCAGAACCAGAATAGAACTCAGGAGTCTTAACTCTTCTGACATAACCACAAAGCCATATTGAAGCACAGAGGGCTAGGCTGTGTTCCTCGAACAGCCCCATTCAGAAGTTAACTGATTTCAGGTTTCTGTGCTCATGTAATATTTTGTTTAATGAAGTTTTGGCAAACACACTATGAATAAAACAAATACATTCCACAATTTCTTGCCAATTACTGCCGATGACCAGCATTTGCTGTTTCTTTCTTCCTCGCTAACTAAATTACTGTGCTTTAGCCCCATTCTAAGCATGACTAATGCAGCAATTTGTTTCATACATTGATTGGCTATGTCTGTATTATGAGCTAGGGGTGAGACTCCTCTGCCCATCTACACATACTTGAGCTAGATCTCATGGAGCTAGTGAGTATAAAAAGCAGTAGTAGCAGCAGAGGCATGGCAAGCCATGCCGAGTACATACCCACCAGTTTCAAGTGGGTTTGTGCTTGGCACCGCTCAGCCCTGCCTTCATTACTACTGTTACTGCTATTTAGACACACGCCAGCTCTCATCAAGCTACCACAAGTATGTGTACAGAGTAGAGCAATCACACTCTACTCATAGTGTAGACAAAGCCTTAAGAGTTTAAGGCCAGAACATTTCTCCACATGTTAATATTTTCTCAGTTGTATGGACAATTACAAATATTACTAACATGTACATAGTTCACAGCTCAAATACATCTGCAGTGCAAAAGTTCATCTGCATTGAGTGAGAATCCACAGAAGCTAAGGACCGGAAGTTGGAAAACCTGGTTCCAGTTACTGTTTTGCCAGTGATCTGCTGTGTCACAGTGCATAAGCCACTTCTCCTCTACTCCTAGTTTCCTCATGTGTAAAATGGGAACTATGCTCATCCCCCTCGGGTGTTACATATGTTGTAAAGTGCTTGTTGTTTAAAGAATCAATAAAGTGTCTTTAAACATAAGCTTTGATACTTAGCCTGGTCAGAGACAGTTGAAAGTTCTCATTCAAGTGACCTTTCCAAAACCACAAGCTTTTGCAAAAAAAGTTCAAGTTCTTAAGAGTTACATAGGGTAATGTTTGAGTTCCATATTTTCCTTTGACACTAACTTTTCCAAACTTGAGGAAGTTTTGAAGAGTTATAAAAGAGCAAAAGGCAAAAATGAAAACATGGAAAAAGCCTTGGACATTCGTTTTGTTGTGTTCAATGGGAAAAAGGGGTGGAGGGAGAAAAAGAGGAAGAAAAACAATTTTTAAATTGTTTTATGTCCAACCGTGTAAAATAGTAACTTTGAGATTTTTCCACAAAGTTGATTTTGGTTTTCCAATCAGCTCTAAGCCTGAAAGGAAGAACTGGCTCCTAAGGCCTATTTGGGAGGTGAGAAAACACAAAATATTGACTCAAAGTAGAGAGTCACAATGTTTAGAGTCAAGGGTTGGTTGATTTTATGGTTGGGCTGTGAAGGGAAGTGGGGGAAGGAAAAATCACAATAAAAAATTAACACTAGAGCATAAAGCTAGCTGTGGTTTTCCTTGCTTTTGATTCGCCTCCTGCTCCTATCAGCCGTTCTTTTGAACCTCATGTGTCAAGCTACACCTTCTAAATTTAAGATGTGATTGACAGAAATTTAACTCTCAGCAATTCTACCACACTAGATGTTAGCTAGTGCCTAACTTCCAGCCCCATCACCACGCATGCATCACCTCCGTTATTCTCAGAGGGTATTTTCTTCCTTGTTAAATACTACTGACCTTTCAGAAGTGCAAACCATTACCTAGTTCTGCTGATCCCTATTTTTGTTGACAATGCTCTGTTTTAGCTGCATTTTGTTGTCTGCTGGTCACTACATAGGAAGTGACCCTAAATACAGCAATGTGGCAAGTACCAGTGTAATCAATCAGTTATGCTCCAGCAGGAAACCCAGACAGGATGAGATACATCTTCATGACTGAGTGGATAAGAGAAGTGTCTGGTACCAGCAGGAGGCTGAAATACAGGAAGAGTCTTGAAGCGTTCCCACAGAGTGGAAAGGTTTCTCAATGTTTCCCTCTAAACACCAAGAAGGTGACAGCAACATCTAGGTCCTGTCCACAGCATCAACCGAGCAAAGCTTAGCCATTATTTCAGTGACACTATTTCAGCTGCAGTGTGCACAGAACACTGGATGGTTGACATTCTTGGTGTAGGTCATTCAGTGCGGTGAGTATTCCTCCATGTGCCTGGGATTAATAAAGAATGCTGCCTCTAGACTGACAACTGTCAACCAGTGGCAGTAATTTTGGAAGCTACAGCCTAGTCATGGCAGTTGTGTCTACCCTTATCTGATCTAACCTTACTCTGAGCGAAGTTAAACACACTGATGGAGACACGAGCCCTGGCTATACTGCAGCTTCTATCAACACCACTAGCGCAGCTCCACCAGTGAAAAACACGCCCAATTTTTCTTAGCTTTGATAAGGGTCCTAAAGAAACTGCCACATGCTGTAATTAACAGGACTACTGAAGAAAGTTTCATATGACTATATTGGACAAAGGCAAATCTAAACACATTTTGATTTCTGTAAGACAAAGTAATGGACTACATGTAGCTGCAGATTTGCAGTGCTTTTTAATTCCATTACAACTTGTGACAGACCCAGACCAGTGGGGTTCAGGAGTCTGGTAGAGGGCAAATATACTGGTCACTGGATGAGTAGTTTTCTGTTCCCTGAGTGACCAGAGCAGGGGCTGCACTAGAGTAATCAGGAACCTGCTAGAACCATTAAGGAGCAGGCGATTAGAACACTTGCAGCCAATCAAGGCAGGCTAACCAGGGCACCTGGGTTTTAAAAAGGAGCTCACTTCAGTTTGTGGGTGCATGTGAGGAGCTGGGAGCACGAGGTGCAAGGAGCTGAGAGTGAGAGGGTGTTTCTGCTGGAGGACTAAGGAGTACAAATGTCAGACACCAGAGGAAAGGTCCTGTGGTGAGGATAAAGAAGGTGTTTGGAGTGGCCATGAGGAAGTGGGTCCAGGAAGCTTGTGGCTGTCATGCAGCTGTTACAGAAGACACTATAGACAGCTGCAATCCACAGGACCTGGGCTGGAACCCAGAGTAGAGGGTGGGTCCAGGTTCCCCCCAAACCTCCAACTCCTGATCAGACACAGGAGGAGTTGACCCGGACTGTGGGTTCCACCAAGGTAAGATCACTGAGGCCTGTCTACACTACGCGTTTAAATTGATTTAAAGAGCATTAAATCGATTTAACGCTGTACCGTCCACACTACAACGCCCTTTATATCGATATAAAGGGCTCTTTAAATCGATTTCAGTACTCTCCCCGACGAGAGGAGTAGCGCTAAATTCGATATTAACATATCGAATTATTTAGTGTGGACGGAAATCGACGTTATTGGCCTCCACGCAGTATCCCACAGTGCACACTGGACCGCTTAAGACAGCATCTGAACTCGGATGCAAGCGGGCAGGTAAACAGGAAAAGCCCCGCAAACTTTGATTACATTTCCTGTTTGCCCAGCATGGAGCTCTGATCAGCACGGGTGGCGATGCAGTCTCAATCAAAAAGAGCTCAGCATGGACCGTACGGGAGATACTGGATCTGATCGCTGTATGGGGAGACAAATCTGTTGTATCAGAGCTCCATTACAGAACACGAAATGCCAAAGCGTTGAAAAAAAAATCTCCAGGATACACAGCGCTGCGTGACAAGCGTAACGGGAAGCCACAGACTCAAATGGACGCTCATGGATGGAGGGGGTACTGAGGACTCCAGCTATCCCACAGTCCACAGCAGTCTCTGAAAAGTATTTCCATTCTTGGCTGAGCTCCCAATGTCTGTAGGTTCAAACACAGTGTCTGGCGTGATTCAGGGAATAGCTCCTCAGTTTCTCCCCCCCCACCACGTGAAGAAAAGGGAAAGAAATTTCTTGACTTCTTTCAATGTCACCCTAATGTGTACTGAATGCTGCTGGTAGATTCGATGCTGCAGCAGCGAAGAGCAGTATCCGCTCCCTCCCCCCCCCCGGTGGTAGATGGTACAATATGACTGATACCCTCGTCGTCATCAGCCCGTAAGTGCTCCTGGCTGGCCTTAGGTGAGGCTGGCCGGGGGCACCTGGGTAAAAATGGGAATGACTCCCAGTTATCCCAGTAGATGGTACAGAACGGCTGGTAACCATCTTCCTCATAGCAACTGGGGCTGAGCTTCAATCAGCCCCCTCCCTTTCTGTGTAAAGAAAAGATTCTGTATTGCCTGGACTGTCATAGCAGCAGCATCCTGGGCTCCTCTTCCCCACACCACTTAAATGTCCTGCTGGACTGTCATAGCCCCGGGAGGCTGCCTCCCCCTCATTTTATCTCACTAACAAGTCTCTGTTTCTTATTCCTGCATTCTTTATAACTTCATGACACAAATTGGGGGGGGGGACACTGCCACGGTAGCCAGGAAGGTTGGGGAGGAGGGAAGCAACGGGTGGGGTTCTTGCAGGGGCACCCCCTGTGAATACTGACACGGAGCAGTTGTGCTCTATACACTGGTATAAGTGTGATTTACCACTATAGAGTATATAGGTATACTCTAGTACACTTGCCCCTTATTCTAGGCAGACTGACTATTTTTAGAAACCATAAAGGAAGAATTGACTCGGGAGTCAATCCCAATTTTGCTTTGCG
The DNA here is from genome assembly GCF_003597395.2 of Chelonoidis abingdonii. NCBI lineage: Eukaryota > Metazoa > Chordata > Testudines > Testudinidae > Chelonoidis > Chelonoidis abingdonii. Next base: position 2,643,715 of record NC_133788.1, on the reverse strand, counting down.
TTGCGTCCCTGGCGATTTCAGCCAGGGGCACTCATGATAGCAGCGGACAGTCAGAGGGAGAGAGATAACCTCATTTCATTGCCAGTTTACTCCGCAGTAGACGGTACAGAACAACTGGTAACCATCTCTGCTATCATGCAAAAGCAAGTAAATGCTGCTGTGTAGCGCTGGAGTATCGCCTCTCTGCCGCGCCACCCAGTACACATATGGTGCCGGAAAAAAAAAGCTGAACGGGTTCCATGGTTGCCGTGCTTATGGCGTCTGCCAGGGCAATCCAGGGAAAACGCACGAAAGGATTGTCAGCTGATGTTTTCCCAGAGGAAGGAATGACTGACGACATTTACCCAGAACCACCCGCGACAATAATGATTCAACCCAGAATTCCAAGGGGCGGGGGAGACTGCGGGAACTATGGGATAGCTACAGAAGAGCTACCCACAATGCAACGATGTTAGCCTCGGACCATGGACGCACAACGCCGAATTACTGTGCCTAGTGTGGCCGCGTGAAATCGAATTTATAATATCAGTTTTATAAAACCGATTTTAGCTAATTCGATATTATCCCGTAGTGTAGACGTGGCCTGAGATGAGCAAATCTGCCAATAAACGCAGGACCCACCAAGCTAGAGGAGGAACTTTGTCACAAACTACACCCCTAGCTCAGAATGTTGGTGTATCGTGTAACACTGAGTGAGAAGATCCACACAGTGCTCTTCAGAGAGCATGTACAGTATTTCATAACCCAGACCTGAGAACATTTGAGTTTGTGCTTCCCCTTTGCCCCCAGATCATAAACCCTTAAGTAGGCTGTCTTGTTACTCACTCATAATCTCTCTTCTGCTGTCATCCTCCTTCAGCACTGACTCCTTCTGGTTGTCCTGGGCTACCTGACTGGAGTTCTCTTTGTCACTGGATGGGGAATCACAAGTTCCATCAGATTTCTTCTCAGCAGCCTCCTCATTCACCTTCTCCAGTGGATGTACTATCAAAATTTTTACTGGCAGCATTTTCTCTTTTCCAACCTGAGCAGAAAAATGCACCAAAAAACACTAACTTGGCAGGAAATATGAGTTGATCAGCTTTTTAACACTTGAAGGGAAGTAAGGAAAGTGAAATAAAGTAAGAGTCACATACACACTATGGTTTGAGAGAGAACAATTTTTAATCTTTGACCTCAAGTGAGACACTTCTATAGTTTCCTCTGTCACAGACTTACAAGATCTCCCCATTATCCGCCCCATTCAGAAGTCATGCTTATTACTCTTATGAAAGGAAAACCCACACACAAGCTTTTCTAAAGTCCACCATTGCTACTTCCTCAATCTTCCAGATGTGTTGCAAGGGGTTATGTATGTCATCTCAATGGCCCCAGCTCAGGAAACAGAGAACACAACTCAGTTCAAAATATATACTGTCACAGCACCAGGACTGCATCTTCCCCTTTCTTTTTGACAAACCTGAGTTTCCACTCAGTCCCCTCAGCCCACTCTTTTTTTTTTTTTTTTTTTGAATTGGAGGTGGGGAGGGCTTCCTCTAACCACATTTGAGCTTCTGCCATTACTGTAGACCTTTCCAAGAAGTAGGAGAATCAAACTAGTGAGCAAACTATTGCCCTTCAGATGTTTTAATCGATCCCTCAATCTTGCCTCGCTCTGGAACTCCAGCTGGGGAGAGTGCCCAGAAGCAGCAGCATGTCCCCTCCCAAATTCTATGCGTAGGGGCAGCCAGGGGGCTGGTGCGGGGACATGCCGCTGCTTCCAGGAACTGCTCGAGATAAGCGCTGCCTGGAGCCTGCACCACTGCCCTCGTCCTGATCCCTCTCCCCCCCTCCAAACTCCTCAGTCTGAGCTTGGAGCACCCTCCTGGACCCCCAACCCCTCCCAAAACCAACCCCCAATTTTGTGAGCATTCACGGCCCACCACACAATTTCCAAACCCAGATGCGGTCCTCGGGCCAAAAAGTTTGCCGACCCCTGAACTAGTGCAAGCTGTGTCAGTTACACTCTGCTATTCATATTGGGAACATGGTGTGTGTGTAGCAGAAGAGCAGTTAGATGTGAACCACATTCTTCTGCTAGGCATGACATAAGTCTCCTTTGCCCAAGCCACTCCCATCTTCTGACAATACCGATTTAGCCTCGGCTTAAGAAACAGGTTTCCACACTATTGCTTTGGAAATAGGCATTATCAAGGGAATTCCACAAAGAGGTGAGAGAGTCCTACCGTTCTGCACCAAATTTAGACAGTCATGAAGATTGAAGGGGAAAATGTTTGTGACCTCCTCTTACTTCTCTCCTGAGGATAGTGGCATTAAGCAGAAGCATGGCAAGTATTTGAAACTAGAGCCTCACCTCAAAGTCACACTCCTCGTCCACTGCATATTTGGTCATGATCTCAAGCCAGGCTGCATCTACAAGCTTCTCCAAGGAAATAGTATTGTGGTGGACCATTTCCAGTACCAGTTTCTCATACCAGGTGGGAAATTCCTCCTTCAAACTGAACAAGGATGTGAAAAGTTTACATCATCCAGCTAACAAAATATGAAATGCAACATGTTCTGCCAGTTCATGCCACTGAGAGCATTTTGACAGTGAATTAAACACTTCCAAGGTGACACCACATTACAATAAATAATGCAAGCAGTCAGAGTGGGATTTGTCAAGAAAAAATAAATGTTCATACGGTCACCAATATAAATTCACTTCTGTACCCACAAGAAATACAAAGCACATCTGTGCAACAAGGCCATGCTGGCAGTGCTCATCTTGCTGCCTATTGCCATCTCCCAATGAAGTGTTGCCTACACACCAAACAAACCCTGCCTGTGTTACTGACCCAAAAACATGGCAATAGATTTTTTTAATATAATTCCTATCCAGAAAAATAAGTTCCATATTTTTTATTCTTAAACATTTCTACTGCTGTAGTGCCTAGAGGAACCAATCTTTCTTCAGGTTATTTTGTACTCTGTCCAGGAGAGGCATATAATTTACATAACTCAGTTATGAGACACATGGACAGTCAATTATCTTTTCACTAGGGCTGTCAAGCGATTAAAAAATTAATCTCGATTAATCACATTATTAAATAATAAAGGAATACCATTTATTTAAATATTTTTGGATGTTTCCTACATTTTCAAATATATTGATTTCAATTACAACAGAATACAAAGTGAACAGTGCTTGCTTTATTTTTTATTACAAATATTTGCACTGTAAAAAGCAAAATAGTATTTTTCAATTCATCTCAGTCAAGTACTGTAGTGCAATCTATCATGAAAGTTGAACTTACAAATGTAGAATTAAGTACAAAAAATAACTGCATTGAAAAATAAAAATGTAAAACTTTAGAGCCTACAAGTCCACTCAGTTCTACTTCTTGCTCAGCCAATCACTCAGACAAACAAGTTTGGTTATAATTTACAGGAGATAATGCTGCCCACTTCTTGTTTACGTCACCGAAAAGCAAGAAGACACATTCACACGGCACTGTTGTAGCTGGCGTCGCAAGATATTTATGTGCCAGATGGGCTAAAGATTCATATGTCCCGCCATCTTCAACCATTCCATAGGATATGCGTCCATGCTGATGTGTTCTGCTTGATAACGATACAAAGCGGAGCGGACCGATGCATGTTCATTTTCATCATCTGATCAGATGCCACCAGCAGAAGGTTGATTTTCTTTTTTGGTGGTTTGGGTTCTATAGTTTCCGCATCTGAGTGTTGCTAAGACTTCTGAAAGCATGCTCCCTACCTTGTCCCTCTCAGATTTTGGAAGGTACTTCTGATTTTTAAACCTTGGGTCAAGTGCTGTAGCTATTTTTAGAAATCTCACATTGGTATCTTCTTTGTGTTTTGTCAAATCTGCTGTGAAAGTGTTCTCAAAATGAACATGTGCTGGATCATCATCTGAGACTGCTATGATATGAAATATATGGCAGAAGGTGGGTAAAACAGAGCCGAAGACATACAGTTTTCCCTCAAGAAGTTCAGTCACAAAATTTTACTAATGCATTGCTTGTTAATGAGCATCAGCATCATAGAAGCATGTCCTCTGGAATTGTGGCCAAAGCATGAAGGGGCATACAAATGTTTAGCATATCTGGCACGTAAACACCTTGCAACGCTGGCTACAAAAGTGCCATGTGAATGCCTGGTCTCACTTTCAGAGGACATTATAAATAAGAAGCCAGCAGCAGCATCTCCTGTAAATGTAAACAAAATTGTTTCTCTTAGCAACTGGGTGAACAAGAAATAGGATTGAACGGACTTGTAGGCTCTAAAGTTTTACATTGTTTTGTTTCTGAGAGCAGTTACGTAAAAAAAAAAATCTGCATTTGTAAGTTACACTTTCAGGATAAAGAGATTGCATTACAATACCTGTATGAGGTTCACTGAAAAATACTATTTCTTTTATCATTTTTACAGTGCAAATATTTGTAATAAAAATATAAATTGAGCACTGTACACTTTGTATTCTGTGTTGTAATAGAAATCAATATATTTGAAAATGTAGAAAAAACATCCAAAAATTTGAAGAATTTCAATTGGTATTTCTGTTGTTTAACAGTGCGATTCACCATGATTAATGTTTTTTAGTTAATTGCCCGAGTTAACTGAGATTAATTGACAGGCCTACTTTTCACCTTTTAATTTTAAGATGAGTTTTCCCTTCAGGAGTATTGCAATCCCAACTGAAGTTTGGCATTTTCTCCCATATTAAGTTTATATTGTCAAAATACTTTTATATGTCTTATAATGCAGTAAGTAGGGCTTACTTAAATAAATTATCGTGCAGTATTTCAGTCTATGCAAATGTGTGTTCCACTGATGTTTCTAATATTTTTGGATGATCTTGAATTAGTTGTGTGAAGGATGATTAATTAGAACAGGGATTCTCAAACTGGAGGTCACAATCCCTCAGGGCGTCGCAATGTTATTATGTGGGTGTCGTATGTGCCACCCAGCTAGCTAGCAAGTCTGTTGTTAAGTCTGCACTAGTAAGTCTGCTGTGAAAAGTTATATTAAACATAAAATACCAGTTTAAAATAGTAGTAAATATATTTTAAAAAATGTGTTTTTAATTTATAGGGGGGCATTCAGAGGCTTGCTGTGTAAAAGAGATCGCCAGTACAAAAAAAGTTTGAGAACAACTGAATTAGAAGAATGGGGGAACGCTTGCCTGGTCACTTCCTAAATCAGAACAGGTTTGTCAGTCTAAATTCTCACCATTCATTCATTATTTTTTATTATTATTATTTTTAAAAGGGAATGTAAGCACCAAATTCAAGTTTGTTTAGTGATAGAAAAATTCCATTTCACCCTATCGAAAGTTTTCTTGTTTCTTAGATTTAAGGTCGCTCTTGCCGACCGAGTCCTCATTTGCAGTTATTCTAGGATTACTAACCAGTGGATTCCTCACGACAAGGGCTGACTAAACTTGTCCATTCAGATCAATGTTTTAAGTTTTAAATCTGCAGCTGCATGAAATCTTTATTATAATTCTCATTCAACATGGAGACTGGTCTCTAAGAGACATTTTACTGAATTTATATTTTTCTTAAACCAAATAGACAACTCTGTATCCAACCTGAATTGAGACATTCTCTCATTTATGTAACTGAAAACTTTCAGAAAAACAGGAGCAGTTAGCTAATCCTGTATCACTGCATCAGATTAAGACAGCAAAGCAAGGCAAGTGATCCACTGATTCAGCTACTTCAAGATTATGCAATTACAGAACCAGCAACATACACCTCCCTTATACAGAAGAGCATTAGCTGGGGAGAGATCAAAGACAACAATATCTCTATCTAAGGTTTCCGGCGTCTAGTAAGGTTGGGGAGTAGTTTTTAAAGGGAGCAATTTAATTGGACAAGAAAAACGTTGCAGGCAATTCCTCTCTAGGTCACGGACTATCACCTCTTATTCCAATCAAAATGATGAATTCCCTCCCCAGTAAACACAGCAGAAGCAATATCCAAGACAGATTTAATCTAGAAACACACACTAAATAGGTGGGAACAGGTCATCTTTAGAGAGTGAAAGAGGCAAAGCCAAAGTTGCCAGTTGTAAAACTGAGAAAGAAATGCCCTTTGTTATGTGTTCAACTCCCTCACTTTCATTGGGTACAGCAATTAAGGAATAAGATACCTAATTAGTTCAATCAAGGACTTGTCCTTAGAAAGGTTCCTTCATCATGGCAAGTTTTACACTGGATGTAAAACAAAGTTCTGGCCACTCTGTGAGACTGACAAAAATGGGTAGGTCAACTGGTAGGGAAAAGTGAGAGAGCACTTGGCAGAACTATCCTTGCAATTTTGCTTTTTTGCAGTTTGTTTCAAGTGGAGCAGATCACCAATACCTGATTCCAAAATACTACTGAATTTAATGGCACCACTTCACTGTCTGATACCTGCACAGATCTGGAAAAAACAACAACTGCCGCAGAGTTAGCTGGTATGCACACCATCATTATGTGGAAACCAGTAAAAGTCACACAACTTAGGTGCTTTTGTTTTTTCTCCTTCAGCAAGAAAAATTCCCTCTTTGTGTATGTAGCTTTGAGAGATATGCCAAATGTTGTACTCAGTTATTTTGTGAAAAGAACGTTACAGATTAAACTGCATTCATGAGTATGTCAAATTTGGAGTCAAATTTCTTTCATCTTACAAAGTCCTAAGGAACTAGTCACAACCTTAAACTCCTTGCTGTTTATCTAGCAGCCACCTATCATTCTAAAGGCAGCTCTCCTGCCCCCAAATTCTAAAGATAGATGCATACCAACTTCTGCACTGTTACTTACAGCTCAGCAACTTCCTGCTCCTCCTCCCAAGCTTCTTTGTGCGTCAGCTGGCTGCTTCCTGTGCTTTTGCATGTCCATATTCGTTCGTTGTATCTCTCTAGCCGTGCCTCATACTCTCTGTAGGAATATCAGCTCAGGAAAACAGGATTCAGGGAGCAGACAGCAAAACCAAAGCACTATACAGCCCTTTCCATTTGACTAGGCTAGGAGACAATATTATGCTGTAGTTCTGCAGAGCCAAACCTTAGCCTCTGTATGTACACAATATTAAATTGTGTTTGAAAAATAGCATAAAGAGCATCTGCACTAATACACAACAATGCGATTAAAAGGAAATTAAGAGAGACGAGGGTCTTACTCCATCCTGTACTTGTAAATTCCAGAATTAAAGACAATTTATTAGAGATTAAAATTACTGCACGGCAACTTCCTCGAATTCCCAAAACAAGCAATTTGTTAAGTTAGTAGAATTGGTTCCTTTCTGTTCAGCTAAACTTTAATACAGTATTAGCTTCTTCATATATCAAAACCAGCCTCAAGTTGCAGTTTTTTTGGTTATTAAACACTGGGAATTAAGGGGGCAAAAAGTAGAGGAGAGGCAAGGAAAAGTGTCTTTACCTTGGAAACAGAGTTGCAACAGAACACCAAGCATGGAAGGTAAAGCACACTTATAGTAACTATGCATCACTGTAGTGACAGAGGAATAAACCCAGTTTGGCTAACCCAGTAGCTTACAACCCTTCCTGTGAAGGATTTCTCACTCTTATGCTCCCGTGGAAGGCAGTGTTATTAAGTGCTGGAAATTACTTCTAGGATATTATGCTACCTACAATTAGCGTGTCTCAGTTAAACTAAGCCTTGGCGTATTCACACTAGCATTACATTTTTCCAGAGTCTGATTAAGAAGGAAAAGACAGAACTATTAATCCCAGTTTTTGTGGCTCCCCTTCACACTATTCCAGCTGGAGAAAACTGAGCCACAAATGATACGATGCATGTGGCAAGTAGGTATTGTATTTGTATCCACAGCAACCAATGCAATGCAAGAGACTAATCTGGAAAGAGGTCATCTTTAGAGAAGGTTGCCACTAGCCAAAGCGTTAGACATTCCTCTCCCCCAAAAGCGTGTGTTGATGATAGAACAGTAAAAAAGGCTTTTGGAATTCCCAATCTTTGCACCAGTATTAAGTGTATAGAAGCATTCACTTTGCCCTGTTTTTCATTTTAAAATACCTGTTTAGTATGTCAGATGGAATCACTAACTTTCAAGTTCCAGAAATTGATCTTTGCCTTCACTTATAGGAGGTATCCTTCACAGATTATTGTTTGCAGCGAACCCTGATAGAAGTTTTCTTGATACTGCATCAAGTATGCAGGTTGTCTAAGATGTTATTTTAACCAGCTCTCTAGAGATACTACGCAGAGAGAGCTACTTGTGAAACTAAGATTCCTACTTATATTTACAGCCACTACCAACCATTTCAGCAATAAATTTGAGAAACTGCAGCCACTGAACTAAAGCCCTACCTAAAACTTTTTAGGAAGGAAGAAAAGTGCCTACATCCATTTCTCTTGAGAGGCACTGAAAATCCCGGCTCTCAGTGTGGGCAGAATCCCAAACCTGGAAGCAACAGTTAACCCAATCATCTTTTGGGAGTCATCTCCCACCCCATAAACACACCACCCACATACCCACCAAATACAGACAATATCTGAACACCGAGGGTTCAGTTACACTAGCACATATAATTGCTAGAGAAAAAAGGAGGAGAGGGTGCCCTTATTTGTTAAATATTTAACAATGTTTAACAAATGGTAACAGAACACACATCTTTGATGTCTAAAAGTGATTAAATGTTTGCAAAATCAGTAGACTATGTGCTGCATCTGTGGCTGGAGAAGATAGTTAAGGATCTGCTTTGCTGCCACACAACGTGCTGGGCCTTTGTTCTCTCTACCTCTGAAGACAGACTCAGATCCTTCTGCGGCCAGTCTGAAAGAGAGCACGTAAATGCCTTGCCTGAGCTGAGACTAACAAATTTCTAACAAAAAGAACAGGAGTACTTGTGGCACCTTGGAGACTAACAAATTTATTTCAGCATGAGCTTTCGTGAGCTACAGCTCACTTCTTCGGATGCATAGAATGGAATTTCTAACACTGTTTCCTACACCTCCAGGTTTTCTGTACACATTTTTTCCTTGCATTCATGGATGAAGAAGCAAAATCCCACTGCATAAAAATTCTGTGCTTTTAGAGTATAATTTTAAAGCCAGCAGGTACAACAATTTATTAGTCTACAATCCAGAGGACGTGTCCCCATTACAGTCCAGCTCTGTCACCCAAATGCAACTCAACTCCAACTACAACTGGTCAGCGCTCATCAACGCTGACCTCTGCCTACATTCTTTAACTAGTATTCCAGGTTCATGTTCACAAATGCTACCCTGCTTTTTGTGTCCTCCAGCTCCTACAAAACAGTGCTAGGAAGCATACAGACTAGATACACCTCTACACCGATATAACACTGTCCTCGGGAGCCAAAAAATCTTATTGCATTATAGGTGAAACCGTGTTATATCGAACTTGCTTTGATCTGCCGGAATGCGCAGCCCCACCCCTACCAGAGCACTGCTTTACCGCGTTATATCGGGTCATGTTATATCTGGGTAGAGGTGTAGTATTTTGTGATTCAGGGGCTGAACCCAGAAAAATAGGATGATGCACACCTGAATCACTGTAATAGCAAGTTCTATTTAGTTCTTTCCATTCAAATTGGAAAGAGATGCAATCTTTCTAATTTCAAGCCACCTGACAGGACTATCTCGCTGTTATAACCAAATAGCTTCTCCACCAACAGCACTGAGTTGGTGGTTGCAATTTCCATGAGCCTTGAAATTGCATTAGTAAAAAAAATTCCAGAACATCAGCTACTGATAGACTTGCAAAAATATCTATTGATAACATACAAGTTCAATTTAACAGATGAATACCACTTTAGCAATGGACAATATCTCACATGTAGGTAAGACACTAAAGAGCACTCAGGTGTTAAAACCTGGAAGACTAAGTTGTGCTAAAACAAAGAATCTTTTTAAAGAATGCTTAATCTTAAAAAAAATCAACTTAACACACACAAGACTAGCAACAGTTTGAGAATCATCTTTGAATTACTTTCATTTGCATTAACCATCAAGAAAGCAATTGCTTATCATAAACATGGTTAATGTACTTATAACAAACTGATTCTTAGCCTGATGATGACAGTCACATTTGTCGTAACTACAGTGTTTAATGTGAAACATGCTTTTTACTTTATGTCTTGGCTTTAAAAATAATTTGCCACAAGGGTGACAAAGTTCCTATGACTAAGAGTCTCTTCAGTATGATGCGATACTGTTTTGGTGCTGCCTATGATGCGATACTGTTTTGGTGCTGCCTATAATACTATTTTCCAATCATATTTTAACTTTCTGGACACCCACATGCAAAGATCTGAAAGTTTGTCCTTTGCCCATCTGCAAAGCATTTCCCTTTTGTGAAACCTCTCGCTCTACCATTTTCTGTGCCACTCCAAAGTAGGAGACACTGAACTCTTTCAGCCCCAGTTCATTGCCTTAGAACACATACTAAACAAAAGGAGACAAATAAGCGAGAGCAGCAAGCTTTATTTTGGGGGGAAAAACCACTGCTTTCAAACAAATTACACTGCTTAAGGACATTCAACTTTCGATTTAAGCATTCCCTCCCTCACTCTCAGGTCAATTAGGTAGAGTCTCAAACTGTGCGTTTTGCACAGTGCATACCAGTTGCATTCTTCCAAACCACAATCAGTGTAAACAAAATACATCTCTAAAGAAGTCACAAGCTAGCAACCCTACACACTGGAAAAGAGACATTTGGGCCACACAAAGCAAAGTTTGTCTTTTTGACAGGATATCAGACTCCTGAATTAGGAAAACATGTATTGCAGACTGCTCCTTTCCCATGTGTATGCTGCATAAAGCCAAGTGAGATGTAAAGTAAATGTTACCTGATTCTGTATAGACCCATTAGCCAACCTGTGCAGAAGAGTATTTCTGGCTTTGCCAAGTGATTCATTCCACCTCTCTCCAGAGAGAGACGATTAACAAGGCTCATTCCAAGCCACAGACCTGAAGCCTAAGGTTTCATCTAGCATGCAGTGGACTCAGCAGGGTGTTTTTCCTCTAAAAAGGCTTTAAGGGGATTTGGTGGTGGAGAGCAGCCATGCACAGCTGCAAATAAGCACTAAGCCCAAATAAGTATTCGAGCTCCACTGACCAGCCCATTCCCTCCACCCACTCTGCTCTAGATACTTCCTGTGTCCCTTCCCATATGGAAGTTGAGCTCACCACTGGTTTGCCACCCTTCATACAGAAGTTGAGGCTCTCTGCAGGAAAGTATTTTAGTAAGTATGACCTACAGTTAACCCTTAGACAAAATCCAAAGAATTTCACTTTCCATCATCAGAGGGGTAGCTGTGTTAGTCTGTATCCACAAAAACAATGAGGAGTCCAGTGGCACCTTAAAGACTAAGATTTATTTGGGCATAAGCTTTCGTGGCTAAAAAAAACACATTTATATGAAGAAGTGGTTTTTTTACCACTGAAAGCTTATGCCCAAATAAATCTGTTAGTCTTTAAGGTGCCACCAGATTCCACTTTACATCTTATTGATGGATTCAGTATAAGAACCTACACAACACAGAAGGAAGTGTTGAAGGTTGTCTTCGCTAGGGAAAATGGTGGGTTCTTAACTGACACCTTTGTTCTTAACTAAGGCCTTGTCTACACTGTGATTCAACTTTCTCGCTCAGGGGTGTGATAAAACATCCCTCGAGTACTCCAAGTTTCAGCGCTGTAAATAGGGTGCCCAGATGAGAATTCCAAAATATCAGAACCGCCGCAGGGGGAGCACCTTTTCAATTGTTACACTCATCCGTCCGAGTCTTTGGCGGCAGGTCCCTTAGCTGCTGACAGCCTTCGGTGGCATTTCAGCAGTGGGTAATAAACCTTGCCGCCAAAGAAGGAAGTACCCGCCGCCGAAATGCCGCCCAAGACTGTCGGCGACTGAGGAACCCGCTGCCAAAGTGCTGCCAAAGACCCGGATGTGCCGGGTGAGTGCAACAATCGAAAAGGCACTCCCTCTGCCGGTCACTGCCGCCTAAGCAGCACGTAAAATAGCAGTGTAGACAATGCACTAGCACTCCCAGTGCTGGAAATTACTCCCCTCGTGGAGGTGGTTTTTTTAATAGCGCTGTTGCGACTACACAGCCACATTAAAGCGCTGCTGTGGCAACTGCCAGTGAAGACATGCCCTTACACACCTTTTTTCCTAGGGAAGAGAAGGTCTAAATGTCTTGGAGTCTGACTGCCTTGAAAGCAGCTTTAGGATGAAAACCCAGAGACTCTTCACCCTGTCACTCTCCTAGCCTCTCATCTTCCTTGGCAATTACACCCTTCAACCATTTGCAGACATACACCTCACATCCCCTCACTAATTAACCAACATATACATATCAAGGTGCATAAACAATGATTAAAATGATTGTATTTAAATCAGATTTTTTATTTAAATTTAATACAGGCTTTTTTTAAAATTAAACCTATTTAAAATTAAATTTGAAATTATGACCACCAGTGTTAAAGCATAAATGTATTATAATCTGTTAAAATAATTTAAATTAAACAAACAAGTAGTAGTATATGTTTACTTCCAACAATTTAATGAAAGTCAAACCACTGAATTGGTGAAGGCCACTGGCTAAAAACCTGGAACCAAAGTTTGCTGAAGTGCTAAACCAACTTTTGACAGCAGTAGCTAGTTCTGCAGGAGCAGAGAATATTTTCATCACTGCAGTTTATTCAGCTAGTTCAATTAAATGTCTAGTCCTTAAAAAACAATAGTAAACTGAAAATGCACACTTCCAAACTATAAATGAAAAGTAGGTGTGAGAGAGCAAGATCTACTAGTTCTAAAATCTGAAGGGCATGCTGACAACAGTAAGTTTAATTCACTAACTGCAGATAATACTTTCTTTTCTTAATAAATCAGTTAGTTTCAAATGCAAAACATGTTAAGAAAAAAAATTCACATGGATCCACACATTTAACGTAGTTTTATTTAAAAAAAATTAAAGGCTTTAAAATGTTGAGGGTGTGTTTTTTTTATTTTTTTCAGTACTGTTAATTGTTTTGGAATTCCCAACCAAATAGAGTTTGATATAAACCACAAGTAAAAAATTATCTAGTAAAATACTAGATTCACCATTTCCTAATATAAAAAATGTAAAAATTACGAATCTGAATAAATGTACCTTGTTATAGAACCGCTTAAATAAATGTGCGTCAATTTATTATATTCTCCTTGCAAAAAGGAAAAACCAAATTTAGTGTAAAGACTATATTTAGTTGCACATCGACATGTTTTAATAGAAACCAACTAATAAAAAGCAACTTTTCTTTAGGAAAATAAATAAATACAAAAGCATAACAATTAAAATCAAATGGTTTAACTCAAGGTTTACTGCTTACTGATTTAAAACATGATTAAAACCAGTAATTAAAGTCAATCCACCCTGCTGTATATTGAAACTGTAATAGTCATTAAAGCCTCCAAGCCCCAATCTTGTCGCTTTTCTAAGCTCTTTTCAATGTCATATCCCACATCATCTAAGATGTCAGTCACATGAACTGTAGATTTATTCAGACTTAAATTTAAAATGAATTTTCCATTGAATTAAGGCACCCCAACACCATTTCATTGTACTGAATGCATTAGTAATACCTGTCTGAATCTCAGTCTTACACTTCCTTCTCAAAGGCTGCATAATCCTTCCTACAGGCATTACCTGGTTGCACTTCATAGTGAAGTAATAGAACATTTTCTAATGCAAGAGTCTTTAGAAGTTGTGGGGCCCCTTTGTCTCAAGGGCTGCCAAGATCTCTTGCACATTATACACATTTATACATTTCCTCCACAATCTAAATTCTCCTTGCGGTTTCCAACCCACTTGTTGTACAGGGGACAGATCAGTCTCCAGGGCCAGTAGTTTGTAAAGTTACCGCCCATTAAAAAAAAACAACACATACACACACACACACACAAAACAAAAAAACCCACCCACACACCAATCTACGTAGACATTAAGGGTATGGTTACACTTGCAGAGGTACAGCGCTGCCGCGGGAGCGCTTTGAAGCGCAAGTGTGGTCGCAGCGCCAGGAGAGAGCTCTCCCAGCACTGCAGGTATTCCACCTCCCCGTGGGGATTAGCTTGCAGCGCTGGGAGCTGGGGCACTGTTTACACTGGCGCTTTGCAGCACTGTAACTTGCTGCACTCAGGGGCATGTTTTTTCACACCCCTGAGCAAGAAAGTTGCAGCGCTGTAAAGCGCCAGTGTAGCCAAGGCCTTAGTCCTCTGCACAGAATTACTGGTGCATCTCCTATGACTGTTATTTGATTTGCCTACCACCCACTTCCCCCTCTTCATCCCTCCAAGAAGTGATGAACACTGATTATTATCCTACAATACCATGAACTTATAGCCTACCTTTCATACAGGAAAATCCCAGAGGGTTTTCAAACTGTATATATATATAGAGAGAAAAGAATCCACTGCAGACAAGCAACTTCCATTGCCTGTTTCTTAAATTTTCCCACAAGAGCTGTGTTTTCCACACCATCACTTATGCAAGAAATACACTAAGTCCCCTTCCCAATTCTGCTCCAATGACTAGAGTAAACTGAGGCCTATTGACAACTATTACATATATGGCCAGTTGGGTTTCTGACATTTATCTCATTAATATTTATACTAAGACACTCAAACCTTTATACCTGCACACAGACCTGGCCTGTGTGTTCTTGTCTGCCTCGTTCTCTTGTTACGCAAACTATTTTGCCATGTCTTAAATTGGGGTATAAGTTTGTCAAGCAGGGACCACAAACCTTCTACTCTGGCTCTGATGCTACAAACACTTAGGCCAAGTCCACATCACTCAGGAGTGTGAAAAATCTACACCTCTCTGGTTATATAGACCCTGCTCCTGGTGTAGACAATGTTATGTCAGCGGGAGCTCTCTCATCAACATAGCTACTGCTTCTCACAGACATGGATTAACTACACGGATGGGAGCAGCTCTCCCCTCAATGTAGGGGTATCTTCACTTAAGTGCCGCAACATAATTTTAAGTGTAGATCTGCCCTTCTATGCAAGGGAGGGCCAATAATCAAGAAGAATTAAAATGGTTTAAATCCAATAGTTATCTGTCCTCAAAAAGAGTTATAGATGCAAGTTCCTACAATGTAGGCCACAAGACAAACAATGTGCAATGTTCTAGGGCCTAAGCTTTAGCAAGGCTAGTTTTATTAACATATTTACCATTTCAAGTGTTTAAGCAGCAAGCAGGTATGTCAGAGATTCTTAAAACAGCCTTTGTCAAATCAACTCTTACACTTGGGTTCTTTCACACAAACCCCTTCTATTTTACCAAATTAAAAATTATAAAACAGGAACTGAATTTTATAAGAATATCCTGAGACACAAGCAAGTTTCCACAAACCATCTGCGTTTACTACCAGCCTAACAATCTGAACCTAAGGTATTCAGTTACCTCATCAGTTTTTGGAGGTGGAAGCCCTGTTTCTTGCCCAGTCAGACAAACCACTGAATAATCTAGGAAACATGGAGTTATAAAGCAGCTTTGGCGGGACTCCGAAGAAGTGAGAAAGGAACAGAGCCGTTCGGGATTTCTCCACAGAAGCGTAAGCATCTGCCACACAAATCACGCAGCATCGGGTAACAGAACCTGACTATAAACAAAACGGGAAGTGACTAGTTTACTTTCGGTGCGAGGCTGGGCCGCCGGGCGAAGCGCAGCCCAGGGGGCCAGGGCAGAAGCCAGACAGCAGGAGCCCGCGAGGCAGCCAGTTCCGGCCGGTAGGACCCCACCTCCCGAGCCCCCGACTGATGGTTCGCGACCAGCAGCTCTCGCCGGCCGCTGTGCGCGGCGCCCGGGCTCCAAGGGGAGTGACAGCGCCGGGGCTCGGCGCGCTGCCAGCCGCACAGCGAGCCAAGGGGGGGCCCGGTCAGCAGGGGCGGCGCTGCCCCTCCCCCAGGGGGACGCGGGGCCACGCGGGGCAGCGGCCGGCACCCAGGGCACTTTCGACCCGCCTGCGCCCAGCAGCCCAAGCGGGAGCTCCTCGCCGCCGCGGGACAGCGCCAGCAGCCCCACGCCCAGCCCGGGCAGCGGCCGCTCAGTCACCCCCCTCCCGGTACCGGGGCCAGGGGAAGGGGCCGGCAGCCGTACGGAGCCAGCACGACCACTGCCCCCTCGGAACCGCGCCTCCCTCAGGCCCCACGGGCCGGGCGGATACTCGCGGGTGCGGAAGGCCTCCTGCGTGTGAGGGATGATGAATCTCTCGCCCGCCTCCCCTGGCGGTAGCGGCTTGGCCAGCGGGAAGGGCTTGCGGCCCAGTAGCGGCGCCATGACGGGAAGCGAAGTGGCCCCGGCTGGGCCTGGCGGCTCCCCACAGCAACCCCAGCAGCGGTAGGACCCGGGCGGGAGGATTGAAAAATGGCGGGAGATTCCCCTCCCCCCTCCCGAGCGAGCGGCCGGCAGAAGCTCTGCGCGCGCACCCTAACCTGCTCTTACCGCCAGGCGGGCCTTCCCGCCTACGGCACCGCCCGATTGGTCGCAGTCTGGGCCACACACGGTCTAGTGGCCATGTGGCACGCCTGTCTACTCGGCTAGCCCCGCCCACTCAGCGGACAATTTAGGCTGCAGAGCGCGTAGGGTGAAAGGTCACGTTATGTAAGCGGAGGGGAGCGAGACTCCATTTTGTGGCCCCGTTACTAGCCCCGCCTACTTCCCTCGCCGGCCAATGGGAGCGCGTTCCCCTCATCTCCATCCGGGTACCACGGAGAGACCGCGCGCCCGGCTTTGTCTCCACGAACGGAACCCACCCCCTTCCCCCCTTAAAGGGGTCGCGCCTGGCCAGGGCGGCTGAGACGCGCCGAGACTGTAGAGGGCGCTGCTGGCTCTAGGGGGTCCTCCCGGGCCTGGGACCTCCTCAGCCCCGCCCTGGACTGGGGGGGCTGCGGCTGCCCCTCCCTCCTGCCCAGCCGTGGGGCCCCAGCCTGCCTTGCCCACCCAGGCGCTGGCGGGATCCTGCCAGTCTCCTGGTGTTTGTCTCCAAGCACCAGCGCCTGGAGTCAGGTGATGCCATGGGAGGCTCTTGCAGAGAGAAGCCGGAGAACGTGACCCTGCCCTGTACAGAAGTCAAAGGCAAATAAAAACAAGATGGAACAAAAGAGCAATTTGTGTTTATTGATCTATCTTTAAAGTCATGATTTTTAAACCAAACTCTTGGTGCTGGACTCAGTGCTCTCTGGTTCTTGGTGCAGCCTTAAAGGCCTGGGTTCTAGTCCCTGGCCTGCTGGATGCCCTCAGGTGAGTCAATTGCCCCCTTCATAGAATATCAGTGTTGGATGGGACCTCAGGAGATCATCTAGTCCAGCCCCCTGCTCAGAGCAAATGGCCCCCTCAAGGATTGAGCTCATAACCCTGGGTTTAGCAGGCCAAAGCTCAAACCACTGAGCTACCCCTCCTCCTCCTTTTCTGCTGTTGTTTCATCCTCTGTAAGATGGGGCTACTGTTATTCTTGGGGAAGGGAGAGCTCAGTGGTTTGAGCATTGGTCTGCTAAATCTAGGGTTCTGACTTCAAGCCTCAAGGAGGCCAGTTATGGATCTGGGGCAAAAATCTGGGGATTGGTCCTGCTTTGAGCAGGGGGTTGGACTAGATATCTCCTGAGGTCCCTTCCAACCCTGAGATTCTATGCTATGTAGCAACACTGTATTAAAAAAAAAATCTATGCCAACATAGGAAAAACTGAGCAGAACAATAGGCAGATCTCTTTACCATGGACAAACTACGCTCCCAAGCAGCAGGCACTTCACCTGGGCTTCATCCACTCCTCTTCCCTTCCATGATCTTGTCATTTTTGTTGTGATCCTAGGCTCCTGTTTGGAAATTTGATTTGACTTGAAAATTGCCACATTGAGGCTGTCTACACTACAGACCTTACAGCAGCACAGCTGCACCACTGTAACTGTCTCCCATGTAAAAAGAACAGGCGTATTTGTGGCACCTTAGAGAGTAACAAATTTATTTGAGCATAAGCTTTCGTGGGCTACAGCCCCACTTCATGGGATGCATGCAGTGGAAAATACAGTAGGAAGATATATATACACACTGAGAACATGAAATAATGGGTGTTAACGTACACACTCTAATGAGAGTGATCAGTTAAGGTGAGCAGGAGAGTAAAAGAACTGTTTGTAGTGGTAATGAAACTGGCCCATTTCCAGCAATTGACAAGGAGATGTAAGCAACTGGACGGGGCGGGGAGGTCTCCCACGTAGCCGCTCTGTGCCATGGTAGCTATGTCGGCAGGAAAGCATCTCCTCCCAACGTACCACTGTCCACACCAGTGCTTTTGTCAGTGAAACTTATGTCACTCTGAGGGGAGGGGGGCACTTTTTTCACACTCCTGATGGACAAAAGTGCTACTGTAGACATAGCCTTACTCTGAAGGCAAAGAAAAATGGTTTTGCAAGTTTTGAAAACAATTAGTCACATAAACCATTCCATTGTTTTAAATATGACTGGATTAATGCTCATCTCCCTCTAGCTCAGAAATGGGTTGTTTTTTGGCCCTTCAAATTGTCCGTATTGTTAAATCACTTTTGAACTTGTTCAGTTGCTAAATTTGATTAAAATAGAATTAACCAAAGTTATTAATGATTTTTGTTGTGGATAATTTTCAGCTCAATCTTGCTTTTGCTGGTATTAGCTGAAGCTTTTTTTGCCATTGGTCTATGTGATTACACAATTGGGGTACTGTATATTTGGGATCCTGTTGTCCTTTATTGGCTGGTTACAGATTAGATTGAATGTAAGGATGTTCCTATAGGCGACAGCTAAAGAGATCTTCCTTTAGCTCAATTGGAATTGGAAAAGGTTCAGAGAAGGGCAACAAAAATTATTAGAGGTATGGAACAGCTGCTGTATGAGGCGAAATTAATAAGACTGGGACTTTTGAGCTTGGAAAAGAGATGACTAAGGGGGGATATGATAGAGGTCTATAAAATCATGATTAATGTGCAGAAAGTAAATAAGGAAGTGTTATTTACTCCTCGTAACACAAGAACTAGGGGCCACCAAATGAAATTAATAGGCAGCAGGTTTAAAATAAACAAACACAAAGAAGTATTTCTTTACACACACACACACACACACACACCAGTTAACCTGTAGAACTCTTTGCCAGAGGATGTTGTGAAGGCCAAGACTATAATAGGGTTAAAAAAAGAACTAGATAAGTTCATGGAGGATAGGTCCATCAATGGCTATTAGCCAGGATGGGCAGGGATGGTGTCCTTAGGCCTAGCCTCTGTTGACCAGAAGCTGAGAATGGGCAACAGGGGATGGATCACTTGATGGTTACTTGTTCTGTTCATTCCCTCAGGTGCACCTGGCATTGGCCACGCTCAGAAGACAGGGTACTGGGTTAGATGGACCTTTGGTCTGACCCAGTATGGCCGTTCTTATGCTCTTAAGTGGTGGAGGCTTGTGTGCTTTGGAGCTATTGGAGCTAGAAGAACAGGGTTCTGACTCTGTAGTCATGTGTTATTTTATTATTTACATTGCAACCTCTATCCCGTTATCAGACCAATTTTGACCTATCCTGGCAACCCTAAAAAGAATACCCTCAACATGTGGAAGGAGGAGGAGTTATGTCTCTCACTCCAAAAAATTCTGAAAAATCTGATAAAGGTGCTATTAATTAGTGGTTACGGTAAAGTCTAAAGGCCCCATCAGATTGGGGCCCCATTGTGCTGTGCATTATACAGACCCACAATCTGAAAGTCCCTGCCCTGAGGAGTTTACAACTAAAATGTACAACAGTATTTTTGGATGAAATTTTCAATAGTGCCCAAGTGACTTAGGAGCACAAATCCTAATGAAAGTCAATGGGACTTGTGCTCCTAAAACATGTAGTATCAAAGTATCAAATATTTCTGTCTCCCTCACTCTGCCCAATAAAATCATGGTGTGTCATTACATATAAAACACAGGCAGATTCTGAATATGGTTCAAGACAAAGGTAATTTTTAAAGCAAGAAGAATAAACACGTTTAAGAAATTGCTATTATTTGAATACTAAATATGAGTTTCTGTCAAAGGAACTGATGCGCAGGGGACACAAGTGATGAGAGAATATTTTTGTTAATCTGCAATAATCAGCCAGGGTTACCTTTCAAAAGTGAAATTAAATGCTAAGATGTGGCAAAATGACTCCTCTTCCTCCGTGCCCTGCCAGCCCAGCCCTCGTCTCAAAGGAATGGGCATTTATCAGTTGGGACAGTAAGAAAACCAACATTTTAATGACTTGCTGAAAGCTACATCGGAGATTTGAGGTACAGCCTGCGCCGCCCTGACCTTTAAGGTGGTCGACCCATGTCTTTTCCACTAACCCACAGTATCTTAGGCATGCCATTTCAAATCTGTGTAGTCAGGCCAGCAGGAAAACAGGCATAATAACCTTGAGCTCTACCACAGAAGAAAACCACTATGGGATAGACTGTGAGTAGCTCTGAGTAGCACCTTACTCCAGAGGAGTCTCATTCATACCGAAAGGATTTCATATAGAGTAAGACACTAAGGCTAAGAAATGGATCAAATTCTGGCCCAATGTAATTACAAAGTCTTAGTTCTAGATCTTAGATCATACTTTTTAGGTCTGGATAACAAATCTTACCCTGCTTATGTAAGCACACACAATTTTCTTATATTTTGTAAAGTAAATGAAGGAAGTTTTTAAAAGGTTAAATTAACGGGCTGTGTCACCAAATTATTGAATTAAAGAGGTGGGTGATGCCAGCTAAGCTAATTTTGGCTCCTGCAGAACCCTGCCTCATTCAAAACACAGCTGATAAGCTACACAAATGTAACTAAGTGATCCTTGCATGCACTGTATAGCTGGCCTTCACCACTCCGAACACAAACCATATTAGCAGAGTAAGCATCAGACCAAGACTAGAACTTTGCTTTCCTGTTTCCACAGCTCGTGTCTAACACCCTAGGCCACATTACTGCTAAGCTACTGAACCTGTTTTAATGATTTGCATTTATATTGCTTTATTACATATAGTTCTCAAATCATCTTAAAAGGGTGGAGAGGATTTACTAGCTGAAATTGACCATTGACCTAAGTGCACGGATTTGATACAGCGACAGGCAGTGTGGTGCACTGCAGTGGTTCTCAAAACGTTTGTACTGGTGACCCCTTTCACACAGCAAGCTGCTGAGTGTGACCACCCCCCTTATAATTAAAAACTCTTTTTAATGTATTTAACACCATTATAAATGCTGGAGGCAAAGCAGGGTTTGGGGTGAAGGATGACAGCTCGCGACTCCCTTAGGAGTCCCAACCCCGCATTTGAGAACTCCAGGTGTACTGGATACAAGATGGGTCGCCTAGTAAGTTATTCAGCTGCTGTAGGAATATTGGGTGAAAGTCTCTGGCCTGTGCTATGCACGAGGCCTGTTTGATGATCAGAATGTTCCTTTCTAGCCTTAAATCTGTAGCAGGATTCTGTCCCCTGCCTTATCCAAAATTTCTTATGTAACTTTTTCCAGAGCATTTATATTTTCTATTCCCCAGTTACCCCACTACGTCTTGCCCCTAGGTGAAGGAGGCACTTTGGCGAGAAAGGCAGGGAGAGTTGTCCTAGGGTGCAGTCCTGGCCCCACCGTAGTCAAGGGCAAAATCTCTATTGATCTCAAAAGGGCCCAAATTTCCCCACTGATGTTTCCTCTCACTTTTGAGGCGTAACCTGGGCTAGTTCAGAGGTTGACAGTGAAAATTCTCCCTCACCAAGTTTTTTCTCCTTGGCTTCACTGACAGAGACTAATGTCTAGTTTTCAAATAATGGCAATTTTGTAAACATTTTACCATTCCTAACATTGAAAACTGCTTCTTGCTTCAGCCCGTCAAGATCTACTTATGTTTCACACTCGTGCTACACTGTCCCTCTCTTGGCCCAGTATGATCACACAAACAAACAACACACATCAGCCACACATTACGAAAAGGAAGCACTTCAAATGATTTAAATCTCAAAAAGCCCTTACTCAGTTTACTCAAAAACATTAGAAAATATTCTCTATTGTCCTACAAATATGAAAACAAGATGGTTTGTCTTTTTAACTCCCTTCTTTCTTGTCTAACAAAGGGGATCAAAGTCAGATTTCTAATGCATTGTAATCTTAACTATGAAGAGGCTATATCAGGGGTGGGAAAACTACGGCCTGGGGGCCGCATCCAGCCCTCCAGACATTTTAATCCAGCCCTCAAGTTCCTGCCGGGAAGTGAGGTCCGGGGCTTGCCCTGTTCCGCGCAGCTCCCAGAAGCAGCAGCATGTCCCCCCTTCAGCTCCTACACGTAGGGGCAGCCAGGGGGTCTGCATGGGAACCATGGCCAATAGGAGCTGCAGGGGCAGAGGAGCCAGAGGGAGGACAGGCTGCTGCTTCTGGGAACTGCATGAGGTAAGTGCTGCCCAGAGCCTGCACCCCTGACCCCCTCCTGCACCCCAACCCTCCTGCCCCAGCCCTGATCCCCTTCCCACCCTACAAACCTCTCCATCCCAGCTCAGAGCAAACTGCACACCCAACTCGTCATCCCCAGCCCCACCCCAGAACCTGCACCCCCAGCCGGAGCCGTCCCCTCAGCCCCCTGCTTCAGCCCACTCCTACACCCTGAAATCCTCATTTTTTGCCCCACCCCAGAGCCCATACCGCAAGCTGGAGCCCACACCTGCACTCCCAATTTCGTGAGCATTCAGGGCTCACCATACAATTTCCATACCCAGATGTGGTCCTCAGGCCAAAAAGTTTGCCCAGCACTGGGCTATATCCTCACAGTTACAAATCACACAGGGTGCAGAAGGTGGGTCCAGAACCCTGATCTTGAAGCTCCAAACTCAGTCCCAACCTGAAGTAAAAGAAAGCTATGCTTAGCTCTCTGATATAGAAGGAAGCTTATGTCCTTTCTAAACTGTAACCCACCAATGGAAATCAACTTACTCTCACACACCCCTATAGTATCTGGTCAATAACCAACAAAATAACCACAGCCGTCAATAACCAAAAAAAAAAAAAAAATTAAAATCTAATGCATCATACACTTAGGAATGGGAACAGAACTGGGTCCCTACAAAAATCATTAATAACGTTTGCTTAATTACCATCTATTTTCTCCCAATAGAGCCAAGGCATGAGTTTCCCAGGAAATTTAACTCTATGAAAATTTGAAGGATAACAAAAAAATCTTTTTGTGAGCTAGAGGGACCCAATAAAAATGTTAGACATGTTGACTTTCACATGGGATATTATTTTAAATGATCTGTAACTCAAAAACTGATTCATTTTCTTCAAACTTTGCAGATTTTTTTCCCTTTGCCTTCAGAGCAAATCTGGTAACTTTCATAGCAAATCAATTTTCTAAGCCAAAATTCTTGGTGGATTAACATAGGACTTTATAACAGACGCTCGTTGCAACACCTTTAATTTTGGAGCTCTGTATTAACACAAACACAAAACAGTAACAGGTGCTGATGTTTTTTATTTTGGATGACAGGTGAGATCCAGGTGGACAGAGGATCTGGGAAAAAAATGAAAATACATAGGTCAGGCTAGGAGATAGCAGCAGTGTGTTCTAGGTAACATGCATAGAATGCTACAACATATGGTTGTTCATGGCCTGAGTAACACCTATGTAGATTACACTATTAATGAAAAACAAACCACAGATTTACAGGCAAGTTAGCCGCCTAGCGACTAATGTTAATACTTATGTTTTGCTTAGAGAGAAAACACACTTTGGTAAGTTTTAGTTGGTTATAATTCGTTTCCTCTCCATTGTATGGATAACTCAGTGGCATGAGTATAAAAGGTGTTGCTCTCTTGGCTCTCGGAAGCAGGGGTGAATATTTGCATTTTCCTGCTCCCCTAAACTTTGTACAGAATCCTGGAGAATTTCAGCCCAGCTCCAGGAACAGCTGTTGGAGCTTCTGTAGTAGATGCAACAGAGGAAGCACAAAGATGGCAGCTAATGAAAGCCATAACTGTGGGGAATCTAGTGGGGGAGGGGTGACGATGCAGATTTAAGACACTCCCACCCTCAGAACGTAGTGAACAAGTTTCTCTTGTACCAAGATACGCTTGGGATAGGTGACGGAGGGGCCAGTCTCCGAGAATCCCATGAGATCTGCCCCAGCCTATCAGCAGGAGCAAGAGCAGCTTAGGTGCTACCCCAGCTGGCTCCGTGGAATGGGACAGGGGCTGTCATTTACTAGGTTTACACAGCACTCAGCACATCAAGGTCCTGACCTGGTTGGCCTCTAGGCACTATAGCAATATAGGGTCCCTATATGCCTTGAGCCAGCTGTGAATCAGTGTAGCATGGACATGCTCCATCCTGAGCACCACCCCTACACCAGGGCAGGGTGGGGAGTATTTGGTGTCTGGATTGGCTATGCTATGCTGGGGGAATCCTCAGAGCCAGATTCAACTCCTCTGTGCCACCTGGGCGGTGCAAAGGGGCTTGAACCAGGGCAGAAAAATCAGGCCCATGGTACTTAGAACAAGAAGAAGGGACAACCTCTATCTGACTGGAACAAAGTTTTACTTACAGCGCTTCCTGAAGGGCTTGGTGATCCACAGATAAAAGGCACTGGCCAGAGACCATATAAACTATTATCGCCAGGAACAGGCCCTGCACTGGGGCAGTGTCCCTGTGACATTAGCATATTGCTGTGTAAGAGTCACTGCCTTACAAGGGATGCAGCAAATGTAATTAGTTTGGATGCCAAAGGCTAATGAACTGCTAAGCATGTTTTACTTAGAATACAGCGTGAGTCACTTAACCAGCTTCCGTCTGGCAGACAGACCATGTTAGACAAATGGGTTTGCTAACGGGACATCACTGTGGACAGATTCTTTTGCTAATGGCTAAATGTAACTTGGCAGAGTAGAGTCAAAGGACACCCACCTGTGGGCAGGGAGCAGGCCTGATGGGACCTGGTCTCAGGTGCGAATGTTTATGTACTGGCTTCCAATAATACCAGCACACGCCACACAGAGCGCCCCCAGGACTTTGAAGAGGGTGGTTCGTGAAACCCAGACAGCATCTTCTGGCAAAGAAAATGTTAAAAAAAATTGTAAAAAGGTTATATATTTAGGAGCCTAAGTTCCAGTTTTAGGTGCCATGGCAATCCACAAAACCCCTGCTCGGTTGCTGCCTAACCCCCTAGGTGTCTAAAATCACTCAGTGTCTACATTTCCGCTGTACTAGTTCTCTAAGAACCTAAATTCCTGGCTCTGGGCATGAAAACTTCTGCCTCCCTCTGGGTGTCCAGGACCGGTACCTATCTCCCACCTGATTCCCCACAGCAACCCCCGACCTGGCAGAAGACAGGCATATGAACACCTCACTCAGTCTGGTAGGCATACTCAGAGACCACTTACTGGATCATGTCCCACTCGAAAGCTGGCCAGAGGAAGAGGCTTCAACAAGAGAGATTCAGGGAGCCCCACATCAGAATATCCCAAAGCCCAGTAGTTAGCACATCCCCTGAGAGGTGGGAGACACTTGTTCAAATCTTTTCTCCATATCAAGCACAGGGGGGAACTGAACCCAGGTCTCCCATGTCCCAGGTGAGTCTTCTTACCAAATGGGCTAAAGGCAGTGCCCCTGCTGCTTCCTCCTTCTCTGGACATTGTGTGTGGAGTCAGGCAGGTGACTAATTAATTCTCACATGAAACAACTTGTGTCCTTGAGTTGCCCAACTCCAGAGCGGGCTTCCCAGGGGTGGATCACAAGCAGGACAGGTAGTTCCCTACAGCCTGAACTGTAGGTGCTCCCTGAGAGAGCTGACAACATACCGTCTCCTTGGTATCTCCCACTAGCTAGCTTATGCAGGTCCCTGCACAGTGTGCCAGCTTTTGGGGATCCCAGTCTTAGGTGTCTAACCCTCCCTACTCATTGCATAGTGAGGCTAGGTGCCTAATTCAGAGTCTGTGGATCTCTATGTATTCCTGTGATTTTCTAGGTGCGTAAGTCCTTTGTGGAGCCAGGCCCTAGAGCAGGGGTTCTCAACTGGGGCTCGGGACCCCTGAGGGGGTCACGAGGTTATTACATGGGGGGTCGCAAGCTGTCAGCCTCCACCTCAAACCTCGCTTTGCCTCCAGCATTTATAATAGTGTTAAATATATAAAAAAGTGTTTTTAAATGTATAAGGGGCAGTCGCACTCAGAGGCTTGCTGTGTGAAAGGGGTCACCAGTACACAAGTTTGAGAACTACTGCCGTAGAGTGTTATAGTTTAAAACCAACTCCCCAAACTCCACAACTAAAGAGTAAAACACCCAGTGCAGAGCCAGGACTCCTGATATGAGGCTCCACCAAAAATTCAAGCAGCCAAATTCAGCACCAGTTTCACTTTACAGGTTTCCTTAGGAGGCAGCCCCAAGAAGACCATGTTACAGCAGCTTAGTGCAGAGGACACAAAGGTGCAGATGTAAGTAGCAAGTTCCCTTCATCCAGAAGAAATGGTCACCCTCATCTTGCCAAGCATAGCTGGAAGAAACACTCTTAGCACAACTACTCCCCAGGAATCCATTAGCAGCCAACGCTCTGACACTGCCTCTAAGTTATGACCCCACTTCACAAATGACAGACACACTCCCTCAATCAGCAGGCTGACAGAAGCCTCTCCACTTCCTCCTAGTGCTTCCCCTCAAACCTTCGATAGAGCTTCAGGGTACCACAGTACTCCTCTGGCCCAATGGAGCTCTCTACAATAAGGTAAACCTCGCCTGAGCGGGAGATGGAGCTTCCTCAGGGGCTGGTCTGAGGCAGTGAATTAACTTGTCCAGGAACTAAGGACTGTCCCAGCCCTCCCCACCTTCCACCCACAGTACAAGGAGAATGTCTTTGGCTTTGCCTTCCCCAACGTCAACGTCTAGCCACATGGGTAGATATTTAGTAAGATAAAAACTCCAAACTAAAGTCCACCACCGCACACCCTTCTCCCTGTCAGGGGGTGAGAGAATGGACATGTGATAGATGCATGTCATGTGCTTTAATGTGCAACAGCAAGGTGCTCAGATACCATTGTGATAAGTGACTAGCCCTCATCTCAAACCCCAACCTCCTGCACACATGGGGCCTTTTGTTCTATGGCTCCACTGGGATTCCAAGTTACATCCAATTTATCAACTGGTCAGTGCATCTTGCTATGAACACTTACAGTGTCAAACACAAGACAGCATAAATGCTTCCCACTCTACGAGGCTTGGCATTATTAGTTATTTGTACTGTGTCAACACCTAGGGGCTAGAATTAAAGACCCAGGTCCCACTGGGCTGGTAGCTGCCAAACCCAGAACAGAATGACAGCCCTGCCCCACGGAGTGAACCCTTTGTAAACCCATGTAAACGCAAAGAGGACACTGTAGAACACCAGGCAGTTTGCTCGTGTCAATCAGAAACAAAACGTTCAAGCCAGCAACGTTTCCATAGCTCAGGGCTCATGGAGCAGCTCCTCCTCCTTGCTGCAGTCGGGCAGGTTATGAAGAGAGCAGCCTTCATTGGTACTATCAGCTCCACCCCTTCCTGCCTCTTGCCAGTTTCCTTACTGCCTCTGCAGCAGGAGGGCAGGAGATGGCTACCTGTACTGCAGTGAACATTGTCCTATGAGCATTAGGCTCCTAGCACCTAAATCATTGTTAAAAATAGGACTTGGGCTCCTAAATCACAGATACTTTTGAAAATGTTACCTCAGATTAACGACAGGAGTTGTTCTCAAAAACTTTTTAGGTCCAGCCCCTGACCTTGCCTCCTTCATCTGCTAATCTCCCTGAAAGCACAAGCCAGACAGAGAGAGATTCCTCATTCATTTCCTTCCTCAGGCCCATCAGTCTGACAGAAACATCCCTGTCTCCTAAATTTTCTACTTCTGAACCAGCCTGTCCCAATTCTAAGCAGGACACTCGGAGGACCAAGAGTTTCCTTTTTCAGGAAAAATGGGCAGCCATGACATAGGTCAAATGGGTTATTCAATCGTCTCATGGACTCTTGCTCCTCCTCCTTCTCCCATACTAATATTTTCTTCCCTTTCTCCCAGTGTTGAGAAGCAGCTTTCTCAGCTGCAGTAAAGGCCATAGGCCATGTGCCTGGGCAGCAGCTGCATACAGGCACATATTCAAGAGAATTCTCAGGGGCCATGTAGCCAGCGGGGTGCATTCGGCACTAGACCTAAAATGCCAACTTCTTTAGCTAATTCAGTGTATTGGACATGTGCTGATGCAGAGCTCAGAATCTGGTATCATGTCTAGCAGCGAGCAGTCTGGATGACCTTTCATCCTGGACAGATTTAAAGGAGGCCTGTTTACATATCCCTGCCATCCTATGATTCACCCTACAGCTCCATCCTTTTTTACCCGATCTGGTTATGGCTCTCCAGCCTTCAGAAGGCGATGGTGATGGTGGCAGTGGCTGTTTCCCTGCAGCGGTTCCTATTAGAAACTTGATGCTTTCCCAACCACCCAGCAATGGAGCTGTCCCCTCCTCCAAGCATCCAAATGCATAAGGCAGAAAGAACATGCTGTAAAGTTATCCCCTGATGGCTTAATATCACTAAGGAATCACTGGGGATTCCTATGCACAAGCTACAGCTCAAGCAATGTGATTGTCTGTGGACAGCCTCTCGAAAGCCATCAAGCCAAAGGTCCCCTCAAATTCAAGGTCAACACATCCTGGTAAGATCAGACAATCCAGCTGTAGTGCTGGATCTGAACTGGCACAAACCTCAAAGCCACAACATCCTTTGTGTCGGTAGAATGCACTTTGTGGGCTGAAGGAACCTTTTTCATCCCACAATCCAAAGGCAGGCTAACTAAGCAGGTCACTGGGGAGGAGTCACTCAGCTAGCATGGGCTCCATCCATCACGCTGACCTCTCACAAATTCAAAGCCAGTGCGTAAATTCTGCAACTGTTACCCTCAAACCACCAGGCCTGGGCGCACAAGTCCAAGGGGACTTTCCCCATGCGTCTTCAATGCCCCTCCCATACTTCACCACAGACAAATTCTGAAAAAGGGAGGGCAGAGTGAAGGCGGCCCTGCAGGGCGGAAGCAGCCTCAGAAGGTCCTGCTACAAACCAGCTCCAGTTTGCTCTGGCATGTTCAATCAGGTTGCTTGTGTAAGCAGAGTCAGGATGGGCTCTGCCCTGACATCTGGTGGTGAATTGTGGGGAGTGTGGAAGGGATTTTCAGGTATTTACATTGGCACACCCACTCTGCCTGGCGTGGCCCGCGGCAGCCTAGGATGGTTGTTTTGACACCTCTGGGATTCCCAGTTTCTTTGTTGTTGGGGCAGGAGGAGTGGAGAGTTGTCGCCCTGGTTGTGTCGATGAGGAACTGTGGGACTGCTTTGTGACAGAGATGTCTCACCATCAGGTGGGTGGCGCTTACTAGACAAGGGAGCCAAAACCCAGTGAATAGAGAGAGATTGGGGACTGGTGTGTGTATCTGATGGTATGGGCTTCTTTTGAGGGCCTGGAACACCAATTGCACAGCCTCCTCTCTCCACTGTTGAAGGGCAGAGCTAATTTTGAATCCATTAGGAATCCATCTAGAGACTGCTGAGCTGAATTCATGTTGACCAATGGTGCACCAGCACTGGGGCTCCCCTATTACAAGCTGAAATCACTAAAAGAGCTAAGCTTACTGAGCTGAGATCACTGAGTGCTGTGTTAACTAGAGGGGGAGCCTGAAGATCTATCGCTAAGTGGCTGGCAGAGCAGAGCAGTTTGCAGTACGTTGGGGCAGCCCACGGAACAGTGAGCAGAGCAGTTTGTGGGAGTGGCTTACGGGTCGGCCGGAGGAACGGCACAGCTGGTGGAGTGGAGCTGGTTGTGGTGAAGGCTGCAGCATAACTCCACAGAGAGGCGGAGCAGTTTGCAGCACGTTGTAGCAGCCCATGGAACAGTGAGCGGAGTGAAGTGGTTTATGGGGTCGGCTGGAGGAGCGGCACAGCTGGTGGAGTGGAGCTGGTCGTGGTGAAGGCTGCAGCAGAACTCCATGGAGAGGCGGAGCAGTTGGCCCCTGGCCCACGTAAGGTGCCCCTTAACACCCTGTGTATGCCCCCCCATTTCCACCCAGGCTGTGGGGGAGGCGGAGAAATTCTGCAGATAAACTTTTGAACACTGGGGTGGCACTGACCAGAAACAGAGACTTTTGGATTGTTGGACTTTGGAGTGATTGGACTTAAGACCCCAAGGGGGAAAAGACATTGCCAAACGTACTTGGAGGTGGGATTTTTGCTTATGCTTTGTGTTATAATCCTGTTTGTGGTGTTTCTCCAGTGGGATTCTGCATTGTATCCCTCCTTTATTAAAAGGATTTTGCTACACTCGGACTCCGAGCTTGCGAGAGGGGAAGTATTGCCTCCTAGAAGCACCCAGGGGGATGGTATGTAATTGTCCCAGGTCACTAGGTGGGGGCTCGAGCTGGTTTTGAATTGTGTTATTGAAATGGAACCCCTGGCTACTGAACCCGGCCCTTGTTGCTGCCAACTCAGAGGGGCAGAAAGCTTACTTTCCAGGCCTTCTGAGCGCAACACACCATCTCCCATCTGTAACGATGCGGTTCTGGTGAGACCCAACTGAGAGTGCCAATTCAGGACCAATTGCTTAAACAGGGCAGTTACAGCCCAAGGCTGGGGTTTCTCCACCTCTAAGGCAAACCAAACCAGCCAGACAAAGAGGACTTTGGTCCCACCCCACTGGTTAACCACACAAGCAATTCCCTTAGACACTCCAGTTTCCCAGTATCACCACCAGCGCCACTCGTTATGAGGACAAATGGTTATGAAAACCAATACCCCAATGCAAAAAAAAAAAAAAAAGGGTTCTCTAGATCCCAAAGAATCAAGCCCCAGACCCAGGTCAATATACAACTCAGATCTTGCCTACAAATCATGCTGTTGCCAATCCTTTAGAATCTAAAATCTAAAGGTTTATTCATAAAAGGAAAAAGATATAGATGAGAGCTAGAATTGATTAAATGGAATCAATTACATACAGTAATGGCAAAGTTCTTGGTTCAGGCTTGCAACAGTGATGGAGTAAACTGCAGGTTCAAATCAAGTCTCTGGAGTACGTCCACAGCTGGGATGAGTCATTCAGTCCTTTGTGTAAGCACTTCCATTTGTAGCAAAGTCCCTCCAGAGGTAAGAAGCAGGATTGAAGACAAGATGGAGATGAGGCATCAGCCTTTTATAGTTTTTTCCAGGTGTAAGAACACTTCTTTGTTCTTACTGTGGAAAATTACAGCAAAATGGAGTTTGCAGTCACATGGGCAAGTCCCTGCATACTTTGCTGAGTGACAAGGCGTATCTAGCTTCCCAATGGGTCAATTGTGTAGCTGATGGTCCTTAATGGGCCATCAAGCAGGCTAGGCAGAGCTAACACCAACTTGTCTGGGATGTCTCCCAGAAGCACAGCATAAGTTTGAAATACAGACAGTATAGCCAATATTCATAACTTCGACTACAAAAATGACACATGGATATAGAGAGTATAATCATAACCAGCAACCCATAACCTTGTCTTAGACACCTTATATGACCCCCTTTACATAAGATTTGGTGCCACTACAGGACCTTGGTTGCAACCATGTTCTATATGGTCCCAGATTATATCAATAACGTCACACCATCCAAGCTCAGTCAGTCAGCCCACCCCTCGAACTGCTCCTCGGGCAGGGTTCTCACCACACCCTTGGCCTCTTGGAGAGCAGACACCACGATGCTTGTTACAGCAGGGATTCTTTACATCATGGCTCAGGGAGAGGAAAATAAGGCTGGGGGGCTCTTCGGTTCCTGTCTTCCTCAATCTGGGTGTGAAAAATGCTTATCACCAGGTTCTTTCACGGTGCAAGTGGCCACCTTAGGGTCTCTCAAGGGATCTGTAAATAGGATCACCCAGGAGTTCGCCCCAGTCTCTCGTTCATTTCTCAGGCCTGTGGTTGGATCTCCTGTTTCTCCCTGGAAACTTCACATGGTGCTTCACTGGCTTTCACCTTACTCCATCTGAAATCCTGCTAACAGCTGTCCCACCTTTACCCTGCAATTTGGAAAGTGGCCTTCTTGGAGTCCTTTACATCCCTGAGCCCGACGGAAGAGTCTGCTGCCCTCGCGTCTCTTGTCCTACTGAATTTTCTATCCAGTCTAAGTAGCGTGTAGTCTTGGGGCTCTTTCCCAAGGCCTTTTCCAGTTTCCACAAGAATCAAACCAGTTCCCTCCTCAGCTTTTTTGTCACTCCCTTGGCATGAGCAGAGCTTTCAAAGTGTACTTAACTCAAACCGTCCTCTTGAGCAACATCATTGATCTCTTTATCCTTCCTGAAAGACACAAAATGGGCATGGCTGCCTCCAGATGTGTCACCCCTCAATGTCCCAGGTCCTGCATTGCACCGTCTATACGGCTACCAATCCCCCACCTGCTTAAAATGAAAGCTCTTCCCACCTGAGCTGGGACAGCCTCCTGCACAAAAAGAGGACAGAGCCTTCAACACATGCATGTCCTTAGCAAACACTGCCAGGTCAGGAGTAGCAGGGCACAACGCAGCTTTTAGATGCCAGTACTTAGAACCATACAAGTTCACACTACCACTCCAGCAGGGGCTGTTCAGCAATTAGCACTTGCTCTTCCGCACTGTTCTTAGTGTAACTAAGAACTGCTATGTCAGACTTCATGAGTCTATCCCACAGATAGAAATGAACTGGTGGGCAATTCTCCTTCGTAAGAAGAGAGAACACCCTGGAACAATCCCTCTGCCCCTTCTGAGCCACCCCCCGAGCCCTGAATGTCCCTCAAAGGCAGAAAACTCAATAATAATGGGGGATTTCCACTAGCCCCATACCGACTGGGCATATGTCATCTTAGGAATGGATGCAGAGATAAAGTTTCTAGACTTCATTTCTTGGAGCAGCTAGTCCTGGACCCCACAATGTGCGGGACAATTCTTCACTTAGTCCTAAGAGGCACATGGTATCTGGTCCAAGAGATGAATATAGCTGAACTGCTCGGTAATAGTGACTATAATGTAATTAAATTTAACATCCTTTAGGGGGAAAAATGCCAAAGAAACCCACCACAGCAGCGTTTCACTTCAAAAAGAGGAACTACACAAAAATGAGGAAGCCAGTTAAACGGAAATTAAAAGATACAGTCACAAGGATGAAAAGTCTGCAAACTACACGGAGATTATTTAAAAGTAGCATAACAGAGGTTCAAACTAAATGTATATCCCAAATCAGAAAAAGCAGTAAGAGGACCAAAAAACGCCACCATGGCTAAACAGCAGAGTAAAAGAGGCACTCAGAGACAAAAAGACATGCATCCTTTAAAAACTGGAAGTCAAATCCTAGTGAGGAAAATAGAAAGGAGCATAAACACTGGCAAGTCAAGTGTAAAAGTATAATAAGGCAGGGCAAGAGAGAATCTAAGAGCAACTAGCTAAATACACAAACACTAACAGCAAAAAACAACAAGTACGTCAGAAACAGACAAGCCATTGTGGAGAAGCTAAATGAACTTTTTGCATCGGTCTTCACTGCACGGGATATGGAAGGGATCCTCACATGTGACCCATTATTTTTAAGTGACAAATCTGAGGAAATGGCCCAGAGTGAGGTATGAATAGAGGAGGTTTGGGAACAAATTGATACATTAAAAAGTAGTAAGTCACCAGGCCCAGATGGTATCACCCAAGAGTTCTGAAGGAACTCAGATTTGACATTGCAGAACTACTAACTGTGTTATGTAACCTTTTGCTTAAATCAGCCTCTGTATCAGATGGTTGGAGCGTAGCTAATGGAATGCCAGTTTTTAAAAAATGCTCTGGAGCAATTCTGACAATTACAGGCCAGTAAACCTAACATTGGTACCAGGCAAATTGGGTGTCAAAAAACATGGTCAAGGGTGATCCAGGGGATATAGTGTACTTGGACTTTCAGAAAGCATTTGACAAGGTCTCTCACCAAAGGCTTTCAAGCGAAGTAGGCAGTCATGGGATAAGAGGGAAGGTCCTCGCATAGATCAGTAACTGGTTAAAAGCCAGGAAACAAAGGAGGAATAAATGGTCCATTTTCATAGTGAAGAGAGGTAAATAGTGGGGTCTTCTAAGGATCTGTACTGGGACTGTGCTATTCAACATATTCATAAATGATCCGGTAAAGGGGGTGTCAGGGTTCCCCTCCACTCTAAGCTCTGGGGTACAGATGTGGGACCCGCATGAAAGACTCACCTAAGCTTATATTCTACCAGCTTCGGTTAAAACTTCCCCAAGGTACAAATTCCTTTCCTTGTCCTTGGATGGTATTGCTACCACCACCAAGTAATTTACACAAAAATTCAGGGAAGGGTCTCTTGGAATCCCTATCTCTCTAAGCCCCTCACTCTCTTTCCTGGGGAGGCTTGAGAATCATATACCAACCAGTTGCCTTAGCAATGTGAGCACAAACCAGACCATTTGTCTTCAGGACACTGAAATCAATCCCATTCTTAAAAGAAGAACTTTATTTATAAAGAAAAAAAAAATAAAAGAATCACACCTGTAAAATCAGGATGGAAGGTAACTTTACAGGATAATAAAAAGATTTTAAACACAGAGGATTCCCCTCTCAGCTCAGCTTCACAGTTACAAAAACAGGAATAAAACTACCTCTGTAGCATACAAAAATTCACAAGCCAAAACAAAAGATAACCTAATGCATTTCCTTGCCCTACTCACAGTTTCTGTGATTTCAGATGGATTATTCCAGGTATATTTGCAGGAGATATTGTATCTGGTTGGCTTCTCCCTCCATCCGGAGAGGGAACAACACACAGAACTAAAAAACAAATCCCCCACCCTCCAGATTTGAAAGTATCTGCTTTCCTCACTGGTCCTTCTGGTCAGGTGCCAACTAGGTTATTTGAACTGCTTAACCCCTTAGAGATTAGGCAGTCCAGTACAGCTGCCAAAGAGGGATTTTATGCCACTGCATACATAAAGGTTGCTACCCTTCTCCCTATATTCATGACGGGGTGAATATAAAGGTGCCAAATTTGAGGTCAACACTAAACTACTCAATAGTTAAGTCCAAAGCTGACTGCGAAGAGTTACATAGGAATCTCACTAAATTGGGTGACTGGGCAAGCAAATGGCAGATGAAATTCAGTGTTGATAAGTATAAAGTAACGCACATTGACAAAAATAATCCCAACTAGATCTATAAAATGGTGGGGTCAAGAAAGAGATATTGGAAAGATTGTGGACAGTTCTCTGAAAATATCTGCTCAGTGTGTAGCTGAAGTGAAAAAAAGCTAACAGGTTATTAGGTACCATCAGGAAAGGGATAGATAATACAGTAGAAAATATAACTCCATTATATAAATCCATGATATGCCCACTTCTTGAATACTGCATGCAGTTCTGGTCATCCCGTCTCAAAAAGGATATATCAGAATTGGGAAAGGTACAGAGAAGGGCAGCAAAAATGATCAGGGTATGGAACAGCTTCTATATGAGGAGAGATTAAAAAGAGTAGGACTGTTCAATTTAGAAAAGAGACAACTAAGGGGTGGTAGGTCTATAAAATCATGAGTAGTGTAGAGAGCGTAACAAGGAAGCATTATTTACCCCTTCGCATAACAAAAGAACTCTGGGTCACCCGATGAAATTAATAGGCAGCAGGTTTAAAACAAACAAAAGGAAGAACTTCGACAGACAATGCACAGTCAACCTGTGGAACTCACTGCCAGGGGATGTTGTGAAGGCCAAAAGTATAACTGGGTTCAGAAAAGAATTAGATACGTTAATGAAGGATAGGTCCATTAATGGCTATTAACCAAGATAGGCAGGGATGCAACCCCATGCTCCAGGCATTCCTAAACCTCCAATTGCCAAAAGCTGGGAGTAGGCAACAGGGGATGATCACTCGAAATTGCTATGTTCTGTTCATTCCCTCAGAAGCAGGCACTAAACAGCATATTGCCAACAGCCCCTCCCCCAGCAGCAAATCCTACATTAACAGAGCAGCGGGCCTGTGAGATGGGGGACTGTATGACCCGTTCCAGGGGCTTAGAGCACATGCAGCAATGGGGGATGGGGCAGACAAGGAAGCTATGAAGGCTGCTTCAACAGATACAGGAGAACCTCAGAGTTATGAACATCAGAGTTATGAACCAGAAGTACAATCAGGCAGCAGCAGAGACCAAAAAAAAGGGTGAATACAGTACAGTACCATGGTAAACGTAAACTACTAAAAAAATAAAGAGACAGCAGCATTTTTCTTCTGCACAGTAAAGTTTCAAAGCTGTGTTACGTCAATGTTCAGTTGTAAACTTTTGAAAGAACCAGAATGTTTTGTTCAGAGTTAGGAACATTTCAGAGTTCTGCACAATCTCCACTCCTGAGGCCTTTGTAACTCTGGGGTTCCGCTGTACATCCAGAGCAATGATAACTGACTTTAGAGCACCATGACAGGCCTGTGACGTTCTCTACCTTGTGGAAATACCCATGTTCATCCTTATAAAATGATTGTGTGGTATCCAGTGCAAAGTTTGTCATGTCGAGTGTCTTCAGAAGGCTAATGATGCACTGAGCATTGTTGTTACAGTGATGTTATAGTAATGTTATAGGTTATAATTTCATGTATATAGTTATGAGGCTGAAAATGTGTCCTCATGGCTTAAATAAAGCCCAGGCAAAAGCTCTCTAAGAGCAGAGGGGCAGTTCACACCTCATCAAGGCATGTATGGGACAAAACCAGCCCAGCCTCACAGGAACAAAGGACACTGGCCTAGGGGGGAGGGATAGCTCAGTGGTTTGAGCATTGGCCTGCTAAACCCAGGGTTGTGAGCTCAATCCTTGAGGCAGCCATTTGGGGATTGCTCCTGCAGGGGGTCATCACCACTAAGCATCCAAAGCTCAGATCAAAGAGGTAAGCCTGGCTGAGGGGAAACCAGCCAGTCTGTGGTGAGAAGCATCAAGTTTGTAAGGGCACTGAAAGTGTTAAAATCAGCTTAGAATGCATGTTGCTTTTTATTTCATTTGACCAGATCTGACTTATTGTGCTTTCACTTATAATCACTTAAAATCTCTCTTTGTAGTTAATAAATCTGTTTGTTTATTCTACCTGAAGCAGTGGATTTGGTCTGAAGCATGTCAGAGACTCCCCTTGGGATAACAAGCCTGATACATATAAATTTCTTTGTTAAATTGACAAACTCATATAAGCTTGCAGAATCCTGCGGGGATAACTGGACACTGCAAGACAGAGGTTCCTAGGATTGTGTCTGGGACCAGAGATATTGACTAGTGTCATTCAGTTGCACAATCCAAGCAGTGGCTGGCCAAAAGTGCTCACTCAAGTAGCTGGGAGCAGCTTACAAGCTACAGGCTGTGGGTGAACAGCCCAGGAGTGGGGTTCTCACAGCAGAGCAGGGTAAGGCTGGCTCCCAGAATCAAGGATTGGAGTGACCTAGCAGATCACTGGTCCAGATAACACCAGAGGAACGTCACAAGGCCCCAGCCTCCTGTTGCATTATAAATACCAAAGTAGCAGCAAGATGTCTTCTGAAGCAGAAGGTTCTTTGCCAGACCCACTGTTCTGGTCTAATTATTGCAGAATCCAGACTGTTCTCCGAAGGGAGAGTGGGCGTCCCATCCCTTGAATCATTTTTCTCTGAGGGGGCACACAGCTCCCAAAGTGGCCTAGCGCCTAGGTGGCGTGGCAGGGTCATTATTATTTACATGGAACCTGAAAATGTGCTGAGCGCTTTACAGATCCTGACCCAAGCAGCCAGCAGTGGTGGGCTGGGAATACCTACCCCCCACATTAATCAGCTATAGAAGAGCTATGAAGAGCCCATATTTATGATTTACATAGAGTTCTCCCTCATCTTCAGTCTGTTCAAAAACAACCACCACCACCAATAAAATGGCCGTGACCTGAAACCCCGAATGCCCGGCTTCCTCATCCTGCTATCCAATCTCTCCCCACTTGCATACTGTAAGAACATAAGAATGGCCGTACTGGGTCAGACCAAAGGTCCATCCAGCCCAGTATCTGTCTACCGACAGTGGCCAATGCCAGGTGCCCCAGAGGGAGTGGACCTAACAGGCAATGATCAAGTGATCTCTCTCC
>NC_133788.1:2594724-2603448 GCF_003597395.2 Chelonoidis abingdonii | reverse complement strand
TCCCTAACATCCTCTGTCATGAAGACTGAAGCAAAGAATCCATTTAGTTTCTCCACAATGACTTTATTGTCTTTATGCGCTTCTTTTGTATTTCAATCATCCAGGGACCCCACTGGTTGTTTAGCAGGCTTCCTGCTTCTGATGTACTTAACAAACATTTTGTTATTACCTTTCGAGTTTTTGGCTAGTTGTTCTTCAAACTCCTCGTTGGCTTTTCTTATTACCTTTTTACACTTAATTTGGCAGTGTTTATGCTCCTTTCTATTTACCTCACTAGGATTTGACTTCCCACTTTTTAAAAGATGCCTTTTTCTCTCTAACTGCTTCTTTTACATGGTTGTTAAGCCATGGTGACTCTTTTTTAGTTCTTTTACTGTGTTTCTTAATTTGGGGTATACATTTAAGTTGGGCCTCTATTATGGTCTTTAAAAAGCATCCATGCAGCTTGCAGGGATTTCACTTTAGCCAATGTACATTTTAATTTCTGTTTAACTAACCCCCTCATTTTTGCATAGTTCCCCTTTTTGAAATTAAATGCCACAGTGTTGGGCTGTTGAGATGTTCTTCTCACCAGAGGGATCTTAAATGTTGTTATATTATAGTCACTATTTCCAAGAGGTCCTGTTATAGTTACCTCTTGGACCAGATCCTGTGCTCCACTGAGGACTAAATCGAGAGTTGCCTCTCCCGTTGTGGGTTCCCGTACCAGCTGCTCCAAGAAGCAGTCATTTAAAGTATCGAGAAATTTTGTCTCTGCATTTTGTCCTGAGGTGACATGTTCCCAGATGATTCAGTTGGGAATTGGTCCTGCTTTGAGCAGAGGGTTGGACTAGATGACCTCCTGAGGTCCCTTCCAACCCTGAGATTCTATGATTCTATGAATATGGGGATAATTGAAATTCCCCACTTTTATTGAGTTCTTAATTATGATAGCCTCTCTAATTTCCCTTAGCATTTCTTCATCACTATCATTGTCCTGGTCATGTGGTCAATAATAGATCCCTAATGTCATACTCTTATTAGAGCATGAAATTACTATCCATAGAGATTCCATGGAACATGTGGATTCACTTAAGATTTTTACTTCATTTGATTCTACATTTTCTTTCACATAAAGTGCCACTCCCCCTCCCTGTTCTGTCCTTCCGATATAGTTTGCACTCCAGAATGACTGTGTCCCACTGATTGTCCTCAGTCCACCAGGTTTCTGTGATGCCTATTATATCAATATCCTCCTTTATCACGAGGAACTCTAGTTCACCCATCTTATTATTTAGACTTCTAGACGATGTATTTCACTCCTCCATCTACTGCCCCCACGTGCTCCCTGGCAACCCTCCTCCTTCCCCTGCCATCTATCCATACCATCCTGCTTCACATCTGCAGACGTGCGCTGCTGCAGGGCCTCAGAAGCTCGGCAGGCGGCTTTCATGATGGCCAGTTTTCCCCGTGGCCGGCCTGGAATGAAGACTTCCACCTCTACCTCCACCTCCTCCAGCTCCAGCGCCTGGCCCTGCTTCCTACCCCGCTTGTCCCGTTTACGTGGCTGTCTAGGGAAGGCACCCTGGAGCACGCTCTCCATCAGCTTCCGGGCCTCTGTCTCCTCTTCCTTCTTGGGCTGCACGATGACTCCCACCAAAGCAGCTGGGGCTCTGCGGCTAAACTTCTTCACTTCCTTCAAGATCTTCTGGATCTCGGCCTGCTTGCCCCGCAGGGAGGAAGCTCGGCACAGGAAGAAGATGAGTTGGGATCGACTGTTGCTAGCACCAAGCTTGGCCCCTGGCTGTGTCTGGGTCACAGCCATTGCTGGACTGATCCCTGGTTTGCAAGCATCTGGGAACAATTCTTGGACAAAAGCTGCCATCAGAGCCCGAGTGTCTTTTCCCTCCTGAGACTCTCCAACCAGCAGCACCTCTGGCTTCCCCCCAACCTTCTCTATCAGAACCTGGAAATCCTTTAGGATCTGCTCGCCAGCGGCAGCAGCAGGGGGTTTCTCTGACACCTGCCCCTCACTGTCCATGTCCTGTGAGCATGAACTCTCCTGCTCTCTGCTTGCCTAATACTGAAGGAATCACAAATTACACTTTCTTGCTATGTCACAATACACCACCTTGCCTCACCTCACCCTGGGGCACAGCCCCCTCCATGGCCTAGAGCTGGGACACAGCCCATTATATTGTAAGGGATTATATATATATTCAGTGGACGTTTCAGCACTCAGCTGTAATACAAATACAACAACAATTGGCAAGCATAAGCAACACAAAGCACGTATGGGTAGAAAGCCACTGCCAGCTAGACAGAAGAAGGCCCCGCTTCATAGCTATGCTGACAACAAAGGAGTCTAAATTCCTCTGGTGCCAACATGCTTTTCCTATCAGTTGTGACACCTCGTTAAGCTGTGTGCAAATTAACTAGAGAGCCAAATCTGGGATGTCTGATTTACCCCAGTCACAGTCCCACTCAGTAAGAGTGACAGTTGGTCACAAGAGTGGTAAACCCCAATATGAAAGGTCTTGTGGAAAAATTAGAAATAAAACTCAATGAGAGGGACTGCAAAGCAACGTTTCAGTTTCACTGTGAATGTCGGGCACAGGACTACATAATAATTGTGAATAATATATGTAGCTGAAGTCTGGAAAATCAAGGCTTGCCCCTA
Organism: Chelonoidis abingdonii; assembly: GCF_003597395.2. Taxonomy (NCBI): domain Eukaryota; kingdom Metazoa; phylum Chordata; order Testudines; family Testudinidae; genus Chelonoidis; species Chelonoidis abingdonii. The sequence goes on along the minus strand of NC_133788.1, from coordinate 2,600,789 downwards.
GTCTAGCAATCAGGCTGTTGACAGTATTCCTATGACCTCGCTCCAACTTTACTAGCTAAGTGACCTCTATTGTCACAATCTCAGACTCCCCATCGCTATCTGGAAATCAAACCAAACACTGCCTGAAAGACCACGAACAAAGAGTGATGATAAAAGCGACAGTTTTCAGTTAGGAGTTGGGGTTTATGGTGCTGCCAGAGGCTTGGGTGTTTAACTTCTTCATTAATGACATGGGGAGAGGGGAAGAGCATAATAAATGGGGAACTGGTGAGGCAGGACCACGTCCCAGTGGTGACATTCCTACACAAAGGACACAGCTTGAGTACACAGGCTCTCGCTCAGCCATATTCTCACGGGTCCGACGAACAGAATTCTCATACCCCAGATCACAGCAGCCAGAACACATCTCCTCAGTAGTCACTTCATCAGGGTATGAGGCAGGAGTAGAGGCCAAGGGCCTGCTTCCCCTCATGGGTGCAGATACATGCAGTCCAGGGACCCACTGGCCACATCCTTATCCTCTTCCATCACACTCCCTCAGGGTTTTTCATCACTAGGAAGCCTCACTTGGTTCACACACTATTTGTAGCAATCAAACTAGGTAAAATGCTGAGCATGGTAGTGGGCAGCACAGACAAGGCCAGGTTGTGTCCAGCAGCTTGTCAGTTGGTGGGGAGTGAACCTAGCTCTTAGTGGAGTGCAGCCACGGCACGATGAGAGGATACTGAACAACCGGTTCTAGTCACACTGATCACAGCACCACATCAGCTAACTCGGTGCTTAAGACTCAAGCTGAAATACGATTCGATTTCCCAGTGAAAACCGGCCCGTTGCAGGAATCGCAGCATCCCAGAGATTCAGTTTGGCTCAGCTCTTGGCAGCTACGCGGTGGGGAAAGAAACAAACAGCAGATCCTGCAAGGAAGCCCTGCTGAGAGACTATGGGGTGCCGCAGAGAGCAGTGATGGGGTAGAAAGTCCAGTGGGATTTTCAGTTCCGTGTCCAGGTTCCACTGGCACAACTCTCGAGCACGTTCCTCAGCCCGGGATCACAGTCACTCTTTGTCGCTAAGGAGGAGAGGCCTTGGGGAAATCAGTGCTTTCTCTGAAGATGAAATTGGCTGCAGTGACAATACTCTGCCCTTCCCAGCATTCTTCCATCTAAGGGCATGATCTACACTTCCTAAGCTGCCATCAAGTGACACGCTACCCCCATCTTTGCAGCTGGGACAGCCGTGGCACCATAGTGTAGGATGTTTCCTACGTCCCCTGGACAAAGGTTTGTTCCATTGGATGGTAGATCAGGAGTCAGCAACATTTCGAGCAGACTGTGATGCCAAAGTCTTCAATTTATTTTCACTCTAATTTTTAAGGTCTCGCAATTACACAGTATTACATTTCAATGTTTTAGAAGGTTTCTTTCTTAAAAGTTCTATAACATATAACTAAATTATAGGTTGTATGTTAAAGGAAATAAGGTTCTTTAAAATGTTTAAGAAGCTTCATTGGTAAAATTAAATTAAAATGCTAGAGCCTCTCTGTACACTGGTGGGCCAAGGATCCCAGGTAGTGTGAGTGCCACTAGGAAATCAGTTTGGCGGTGCCGAAGTCATAGGGTGCACCTACCCCGATTGCTAGATAATCCATCTGGCTTGAGGTGTAGGTAGGTCGATGGGTGCACTCTTCCACCCCCCCACCATAGTCCCTGCTACGCCCTGGGCGTTGGGTTGCACCTGTGGGAGGGAGCCTCAGGGCGGTCTCATTTTGTTCACAGCCCTAGGCAACACCCGCGCTCTTCTGATGTTTGATTTGTGGCAGCCTGAGTGTGGGTCCCGAAGGGGCCTAAGATCTGACTCGGGGGACATTACCAGGGAGAGCCCCTCACCGCCATGGCATTCCCCACCTCTGCGCTTACATGCCAGGCACGGCACAGCCCCCAGGCAGCCCCCAGCCCTGCCGCACCGGCCTCTTCCCTCGAGCGCCTCGCAAAGCGGGGCTTTTCTTGAACCTCCAGGGCCCCCAACTCGGGGACCGTGCCGGGGCGGAACACGGCCGTGCTGCGTCGACTCCGGCGCGGCGCTCCGGGGCGACGCGGCGGCTGGAAGGGGACTTCTCGAGGAGCAAGTCCTCCAGGCCGGCGGCGGGCCTCCGCTCCTCCTCGGGCTGGGGCTGCAGGATCACCGCCACCAGGGCGCGGCGGGCCGCAAACGCGGCTTCTGCTCCCAGCACGCCCCGCAGCACCTCCCGCAGCCGCTTGGCCGGCCCGCCTGCAGCGACGGGCGCAGGCACAGGAAGAAGATGAGCTGCCCGGCTGGGGGCACGCTGGGCCGGCGCGGGGCTGGGCGGGCCCGCGGCCCCGGGCGGCACCTGGGTGGGCGAAGGAGCTGAGCGCGGCCTGGGCGCAGTCCGGCTCCCACGTCTCCCCGGCCAGCAGCAGCACCTGCGTCTGCTGCACCACAGCCTGGAACTCCCCGTCTGGGCTCGCCGCCGCCCACCCGCCCCGACTGCTCCTGCTGCTCCATGGCTGCCCGCCACTGGGCTGGGCCCACGGGGCCACGAGCTCCGCCCCTGGCCATGCCACAATCCCACCTGGGAGCGGCGCAGCCCCTTGACCAGGGCTCAGACTCTTCCCCTGAGGTCCCTCCCTTCCCCGGGTCAGGATCACACTCCCATTCGAACAGACAGCTGCCCTCCTACACTCCCTTTCCCCCCCATATTCCCCTGGGCCCGTGACCTGCCTTTGCAGCCCACGGGGTGGCCTGGGGAGCCCAGTGACTGGCCACTTAGCCAGTCGGTGCTGCCAGGGAGCCACGTAGGACAGGTCCCTCTGCGTCCCATCAGCGAGGGGCTATCACTAGAGCAGCCACTCTACATTCCCTACTCTAGCTGTGATTTATCACCAAGCCACCTGTCCTACGGGCTCCGGACCCTACAGCTTCCCCACAGAAGGCACATCTGGGCAAGAGGCTGTGACAAGATTATTAAATGTGTTAAAAAGGAAAACTTTCCATCCTGGTGATTTTCTGTCGCAGGTGGAGCCTCAGTGCTGCACAAAACTGAAGTGGACAAAAAAACCCAAACAAAAGGGAGATTTTCCTCTCTCCACCTGGTACTACCACAAAGGCACTGCAGCTTTACAGCTTAGCTTGGGCTCAGTCCGATCTCTTTGGGTGATGAGCTCCTGTCCCTGGGAATACTTTGTTTCCCAAGCCTGGCCTTGGGAAGCATAGCTGTCCCCGGGGTTGTGAAGACTGAGGTGATCTCTGACCTAATCAAGTCCCAGATCGCTGGGAGCAGGAGCAGGGGTTGAGCTCTGCTCTGACATGAACAGGGAGTCAGTGGAGTCCAACCAAGTGTAAGCAGAGTCAGGATGAGCTGTACCCTGACATCTGGTGGTGAAGTATGGGAAGTGTGGAAAGAATGTCTGGAATGCGAAATCTCAAATATTTGCATAGGCACGCCTACCCCATCCCAGACTGCCGAGCTGTGGGACTGCTTTGTGACAGAAATGACTCAACCTCAGTTGGGTGGTACTTGCTAGACAAGGGACATGGGTTCCAAAACCCTGTGGAGGGAAAGAGGTTGGGGACAGATATTTGTGCCTGGTGGTGCAGGCTCCTTGTGGAGCTAGAAGCATCAGTTGCACCTCCTCCTCTCTCCACTGTGGAATGTCAAAGTTGATTTTTCATTCCCTTAAGACTCTAGATACAGGTTGCTGAGCTGAACTCACTTTGGACTAATGGTGCAATAGCATTGGGCTCCCCTACTATGTGCTGAGATCACTAAGAGCTGAAATTACAAAAGAGCTGAAATTACTGAGCTGGGAGCACTGAGTACTGTGCTAACTAGTGGGGGAGCCTGAAGCTATACTGTGGAACAGAGCAGCTGGCGGAGCGGAGCAGTTTGTGAGGACGGCCGGAGAAGCAGAGTGGAGCGGCTGGTAAGGCGGAGCAGTTCGTGGAGAAGGTGGAAGCAGAACCCACGGAGAGGCAGGGCAGTTGGCCCTGGACCACGTAAGGTGTTGCATTCACCTCAACCTTTATTGCGAATGCTATCAGCAGCCTTGTTGTACGGGTAGGTGAGCTACAATGTTATTGGTATTACCATGGAGCCTAAGAGTCCTAGGCAAGGAGCAGGCCCCACTGTGCTAGGGGCTGTGCAAACACACAACAAAAGAGCAGCTAAATCAGGATTCTCAACCTTGCTCCTACTGAGGCCCTCCATAAAAACTCCACAGCCCAGCTGTACCACACCACCTGTTTTTCTGCATATAAAAGCCAGGACCAGTGGTAAGGGATAGCAAGCAAGGTTGCCCAAAGGCTCATGCCACAGGGGCCACCACAAAGCTAAGTTGTTCAGGCTTCAGCTTCAACCTTGGGTGGTGAGGCTCAGGGCCATGGGCTGCAGTCCTGCACAGTGGGGCTTTGGCTTTCTGCCCTGGGCCCTAGCAAGTCTAACGCCAGCCCTGCTTGGTGGACCCCCTGAAACCTGCCCACGGCCCTCCAGGGGGCCCCCAGACCTCTGGTTGAGAACCACTGAGCTAAATTATCATGTGAAAGGATTGGATGAAGCCTCTCGGCCAGGCGAAGATTATGTGTTCCTCGCTGCTATGGCAATCTGCATATCCAAGAGTAGGGGGCCTTAGCCTAGCAAGACCCCAAGGTTTTGCACCACCTTTACCATCTGTGGTCTGATGCCCTCAGTCATTGCCAATTTCCTCAGAATGTTTCCCCTTGTCTATCAGCACCACCTCTGCCTTTCCCAGATGGAGCTGGCCACTGTGTTTTATCCATCAGCTGCTTTCTTCCCAGCACTGGGATAGCCTGCATTGGTGGAGACTGTATCAGCAGAGAAGAGGCGTCACAATTTGTCATTCACATGCGTGTCACAATCTCCCCAGTCTCTTATGTGGATCTTGGCTAGGATGGGAGAGAGCACTGAGTCACGTGGGACTGGGTCAAGATTTTGGTGGTAGGGAGTGTGGCCCCCTCGGTGTCAATGCCTGCAGTGGGCTCTAGCAGAATAGGCTGAGAGGTAGGTTTGCGGTTGGTCGCCAGAAGAAGGTTGTCCATCAGCGAGGCCTGTTGTGTGCTGTGTCCTGGCCTGAGGCACGGTGATGAGTCTAGAATGTTGGCAGAGGACATCATTGTCCCAGTAACCATGGAGAAAGCCAGGTTGAGACCTGGAGCAGTAATTGGAAATATCTTGGAGGTGTGCAGGCTTCTAGGACCGCATGCTTGGTATCTGGTAACTACTTTGATGGACATGGATCTCAATTATGAAGAGGACCAGCCAGGTGTCCTCTGCTGGATTTCACCAGACGTTCCTTCTTCAGAGTCTCCACAGCCTCTGAATGGGTAACTGGCCCAAACGCCACCAGAAACGTCTTGGGCATCTTAAAACCAAGGGGGCTGCTGCTCTTCCAATATGACATACAATTCAACACAGAGAGGTGCCTGTGTCTGCAATTATCTAGAGACCATGACACACATCCATCAACCAGGAGACACAACCTTAGCTTCAGCTATCCCTACACACTCACCTGCCTATCCCCACCTCCGAAGGGGCATCCGCCGGTTCTCGGGCGCCCCAGTCCAGCCTGCGGTGCAGACTCTACCCCGGGCACTGGGGCAACAACCTTTCCAGCAGGAGGCAGAGCAGCTCGGGGGCAGGAAGCACCAATAACCCCGGCGAGCCTGCAGCTCTGAGCTATTGGGAGCCGACCCTGCCGGGCAGCAGCTGGCTGCCCTGGGCTCGCCCGCTGGAGAGATGGCAGGAGCCAGCCTGCAGGCGGGGGGCGCGCCGCTCCCGGGTGGGATTGTGACATGGCCGGGGGGGGCAGCTCATGCCCCCGCGGGCCCAGCCCAGTGGCGGGCGGCCATGGAGCAGCAGGAGCAGGCGGGCGGCGCCGAGCCCGGGGCGAGCCCAGACGGGGAGTTCCAGGCTGTGGTGCAGCGGACGCAGGTGCTGCTGCTGGCCGGGGAGACGTGGGAGCCGGACCGCGCCCAGGCCGCGCTCAGCTCCTTCGCCCACCAGGTGCTGCCCGTGGCCCGGCCGCCCAGCCCCG